>NC_091385.1:14093710-14151784 GCF_038502225.1 Cherax quadricarinatus
CCCCCTTGAAGAGGATTGTTGTGGTGAAGGAATTGATTCTCAGACTTGTAAACAGTGTACCACAACATAAACTGAGGATGGAAATTCTCAGCAGTCCAACATTAAGCAAGGTATATTGTAGGGGAAGCATTTCCACTTGTGAGCAGGTAGTACATCAGTGTCTACTTTGAAAATTGGGAGGTTTTGGAGCTGAAGTTGCTCCAGAATAGAAGCACCAAATGCCTGGAAATCATGTTGAACAATGGTATGAGGCAGAACTACAGTACCATTGCAATAATTGAGAAAAACATGTTTTTGAATCATGACAAGAATAACATCTATTGAGGTACAAAGAGAAAGATTGTGACCCCTGGCCAGCATTTTACATTATGACAGTGAGTGCACCACTCTTAAGAGTATGAAATGAAATACCATTTTGACCAACATGGTGCAGGAGCACCCTGCTGATACACTGATTAGAAAGGTAGTGACTCACGAAATCGTAATGACACGATTGCAAACAGTCTGGATTTTCGAGACTCTCTGACCGCGGGTTCAATCCCGCCTGTGGTATGGTTTGTTTAGAAAGGTAGTCAGAGAAACAAGAAGCATAGTCGAAGATGTGCAGAGGTCGTATGTATCAAAGGAATTTGAAACATGGTGTGTAAGCAGAATGAGGCAAGTGCTAATCTTTTCTGGGAAGAGTGAGAGGTAGTCTAAGCAGTGTCATGTGTTAATGGTCATGGTTCTTTATGTGTGGGACTGAAGGTGGTACGACCAGAGGTGTGTCAGCTGTTTGAAAATCCTTGCACTGTAGAGAAGCCAGAAACATGGTAAAAGATGTGCAGATGTGTATTAAAGATGTGTATCAAAGTAGTTACGAGTAACCCCAATACCAGGGGCAGAGATTGAAGTGTTACCCACAGAAGGTACTTGGGTGTTAGAAAGGTCTGAAGAATGGTCAGATAACAAGACAAGGTGGGAAGAGGGTGAGCCAGCAGAGGAGGATCTGGGAGGAGAAATATCATGGACTTGAGACTCCATGATTAGGTCACTGTCTCTTGTATTTTTCCAAAATAAGGACAAAGATAAAAAAAAAATTCTTAAAAAATGGGGGAACATGGAAGGGTAGCTTAGAGGTGGAATGAAAGGGCTGCAAATCTTCCCTACACCCAAGAGGATCTCAGTGCGGCCATTAGTGCAACCGCTTCACTGCACTTAGCTGCTCTCCCTTGAAGAGGTCACACTCAAGAAAGCCTAAACACAGCCAGTAGTGCAGATGCAGCATGACATTAACCCTTTGAGGGTCGACAAGCCCTCTCGACAGGCCCTCTCAGAGACTTGTTATCAGGGTCGGCCAAATTTAAAAAAAAAAATATTTTTTCTTATGAAAATATTGAGTTTTTTTTCTAAACATTATAGGATAAACAAAATTTTTTTACCATCAATACTTACCGAGATATGGAGGCGTGAAGTTTGCAGAAAATGAGCCGCATACAGCGACAGCGGCGACTGCCACTCACCCGGTAAACTTTGGTTTACTTGTGTTTGAAGGTTTGTTGTTTTTTCACTTTTATTTTTTCACATAACTTATGTGGCCTATGAGATCGAAGTAAGGTACAATGTTCATATATACACTCGTTGTATACAACACAATAAGCACACAAACATAATTATCAATATATTGTTTACAAAACTTGTTTACAAAAACAAACAATACAAATTTTTTTTTATTACTATTGTTCTATAATATATATACCAATGTACAGTCACTGAACATATTCCTAGAAGTTCTGCAGCTTGTGGAACTCTATGAAACATGTTTTCATACACAATGGTGTTTTACACTCCTCACACATTAAACCAGTGTGTGTGCATTTTCGTGGACTTTTTTTTTATGTACAAAGACAAAACACCTCCTCTGAGCGGTTTTCTTCAAAGTATTAGCAGGCAGTTGTGTTATTTAGTTATTTATTATTTTTTATTATCACACTGGCCGATTCCCACCAAGGCAGGGTGGCCCGAAAAAGAAAAACTTTCACCATCATTCACTCCATCACTGTCTTGCCAGAAGGGTGCTTTACACTACAGTTTTTAAACTGCAACATTAACACCCCTCCTTCAGAGTGCAGGCACTGTACTTCCCATCTCCAGGACTCAAGTCCGGCCTGCCGGTTTCCCTGAACCCCTTCATAAATGTTACTTTGCTCACACTCCAACAGCACGTCATGTATTAAAAACCATTTGTCTCCATTCACTCCTATCAAACACGCTCACGCATACCTGCTGGAAGTCCAAGCCCCTCGCACACAAAACCTCCTTTACCCCCTCTCTCCAACCTTTCCTAGGCCGGCCCCTACCCCGCCTTCCTTCCACTACAGAGTGATACACTTTTGAAGTCATTCTGTTTCGCTCCATTGAGAGAGCTACATGTCCGAACCACCTCAACAACCCTTCCTCAGCCCTCTGGACAACAGTTTTGGTAATCCCGCACCTCCTCCTAACTTCCAAACTACGAATTCTCTGCATAATATTCACACCACACATTGCTCTCAGACATGACATCTCCACTGCTTCCAGCCTTCTCCTCGCTGCAACATTCATCACCCATGCTTCACACCCATATAAGAGCGTTGGTAAAACTATACTCTCATACATTCCCCTCTTTGCCTCCAAGGACAAAGTTCATTGTCTCCACAGACTCCTAAGTGCACCACACACCCTTTTCCCCTCATCAATTCTATGATTCACCTCATCTTTCATAGACCCATCCGCTGACACGTCCACTCCCAAATATCTGAATACATTCACCTCCTCCATACTCTCTCCCTCCAATCTGATATCCAATCTTTCATCACCTATTCTTTTTGTTATCCTCATAACCTTGCTCTTTCCTGTATTCACCTTTAATTTTCTTCTTTTGCACACCCTACCAAATTCATCCACCAATCTCTGCAGCTTCTCTTCAGAATCTCCCAAGAGCACAGTGTCATCAGCAAAGAGCAGCAGTGACAACTCCCACTTTGTGTGTGATTCTTTATCTTTTAACTCCACGCCTCTTGCCAAGACCCTCGCATTTACTTCTTTTACAACCCCGTCTATAAATATATAAAACAACCACGGTGACATCACACATCCTTGTCTAAGGCCTACTTTTACTGGAAAATAATTTCCCTCTTTCCTACATACTCTAACTTGAGCCTCACTATCCTCGTAAAAACTCTTCACTGCTTTCAGTAACCTACCTCCTACACCATACACTTGCAACATCTGCCACATTGCCCCCCTATCCACCCTGTCATACGCCTTTTCCAAATCCATAAATGCCACAAAGACCTCTTTAGCCTTGTCTAAATACTGTTCACTTATATGTTTCACTGTAAACACCTGGTCCACACACCCCCTACCTTTCCTAAAGCCTCCTTGTTCATCTGCTATCCTATTCTCCGTCTTACTCTTAATTCTTTCAATAATAACTCTACCATACACTTTACCAGGTATACTCAGCAGACTTATCCCCCTATAATTTTTGCACTCTCTTTTATCCCCTTTGCCTTTATACAAAGGAACTATGCATGCTCTCTGCCAATCCCTAGGTACCTTACCCTCTTCCATACATTTATTAAGTAATTGCACCAACCACTCCAAAACTATATCCCCACCTGCTTTTAACATTTCTATCTTTATCCCATCAATCCCGGCTGCCTTACCCCCTTTCATTTTATCTACTGCCTCATGAACTTCCCCCACACTCACAACTGGCTCTTCCTCACTCCTACAAGATGTTATTCCTCCTTGTCCTATACACGAAATCACAGCTTCCGTATCTTCATCAACATTTAACAATTCCTCAAAATATTCCCTCCATCTTCCCAATACCTATAACTCTCCATTTAATAACTCTCCTCTCCTATTTTTAACTGACAAATCCATTTGTTCTCTAGGCTTTCTTAACTTGTTAATCTCACTCCAAAACTTTCTCTTATTTTCAACAAAATTTGTTGATAACATCTCACCCACTCTCTCATTTGCTCTCTTTTTACATTGCTTCACCACTCTCTTAACCGCTCTCTTTTTCTCCATATACTCTTCCCTCCTTGCATCACTTCTACTTTGTAAAAACTTCTCATATGCTAACTTTTTCTCCCTTACTACTCTCTTTACATCATCATTCCACCAATCGCTCCTTTTCCCTCCCGCACCCACTTTCCTGTAACCACAAACTTCTGCTGAACACTCTAACACTACATTTTTAAACCTACCCCATACCTCTTCGACCCCATTGCCTATGCTCTCATTAGCCCATCTATCCTCCAATAGCTGTTTATATCTTACCCTAACTGCCTCCTCTTTTAGTTTATAAACCTTCACCTCTCTCTTCCCTGATGCTTCTATTCTCCTTGTATCCTATCTACCTTTTACTCCCAGTGTAGCTACAACTAGAAAGTGATCTGATATATCTGTGGCCCCTCTATAAACATGTACATCCTGAAGTCTACTCAACAGTCTTTTATCTACCAATACATAATCCAACAAACTACTGTCATTTCGCCCTACATCATATCTTGTATACTTATTAATCCTCTTTTTCTTAAAATATGTATTACCTATAACTAAACCCAATTCTATACAAAGTTCAATCAAAGGGCTCCCATTATCATTTACACCTGGCACCCCAAACTTACCTACCACACCCTCTCTAAAAGTTTCTCCTACTTTAGCATTCAGGTCCCCTACCACAATTACTCTCTCACTTGGTTCAAAGGCTCCTATACATTCACTTAACATCTCCCAAAATCTCTCTCTCTCCTCTGCATTCCTCTCTTCTCCAGGTGCAGATATCCAAGAACTAGCTACAAGCAGTATTAAAACAGGTAAGTGTTTTTGGGTATGCCCAAATGAGATAAATCTGTGGAGTAAAATCACAAGGGTATTAAAAGAGGACAACATCAAAGCTGCTTTCATAGAAAACCTGGAAGCTTTCTACAACAGATACCTGGAGTTTACCTGGAGAGAGTTCCAGGGGTCAACGCCCCCGCGGCCCGGTCTGTGACCAGGCCTCCTGGTGGATCAGAGCCTGATCAACCAGGCTGTTGCTGCTGGCTGCACGCAAACCAACGTACGAGCCACAGCCGGGCTGATCAGGAACTGACTTTAGGTGCTTGTCCAGTGCCAGCTTGAAGACTGCCAGAGGTCTGTTGGTAATCCCCCTTATGTGTGCTGGGAGGAAGTTGAACAGTCTCGAGCCCCTGACACTTATTGTATGGTCTCTTAACGTGCTACTGACACCCCCCAATGAAAAGCAGTCTTCAAGCTGGCACTGGACAAGCACCTAAAGTCAGTTCCTGATCAGCCCGGCTGTGGCTCGTACGTTGGTTTGCGTGCAGCCAGCAGCAACAGCCTGGTTGATCAGGCTCTGATCCACCAGGAGGCCTGGTCACAGACCGGGCCGCGGGGGCGTTGACCCCCGGAACTCTCTCCAGGTAAACTCCAGGTATCTGTTGTAGAAAGCTTCCAGGTTGTCTATGGAACATAAAAAGTCTGGTCTGAATGGTACTGCCCTTGATACTGGTCATGTAGTCTGAAACTGTAAGGCTGGAGGTGAAGTCCTGGTAGTCAGTAAATGTGGGGCTGATAGTGCTGTCCTGGGAGACAGTAATGGTGAAGCTGGAGGTGCTGTCCTGGGAGACAGTAATGGTGAAGCTGGAGATGCTGTCCTGGGAGACAGTAATGGTGAAGCTGGAGGTGCTGTCCTGGGGGACAGTAATGGTGAAGCTGGAGATTTTGTCCAGGTAGTCGGGAATTATACGCAGGAAGGAATACATATAAATGACCTCATAGGGGACAGGAGCCGTAGTAGGGAAACAAGTGTAGTCAAAGATAAGATAAAACCAATATTGCAAACTAGAAATACCGCAGGAAATAGCAAACAAGAGGACTCCACTAGCAATAGTGAGGATATATTACCAAAAACAACTGGTGGGAGCTCCATTGTTGGTGCTAGAGAGGATAGGAGTAAGACAGGGAAACATGCACCAACAGGAAATACAGTCACAGAAACCCAAGGCAAACGGAAACCAAGCCTGTGCACATACTATGCACTTGGTATCTGCAGGCATGGGAAATCTGGAAAAACAGACGGGACGTGCAACTATGACCACCCTAGAAAATGCCATGCCCATAGGACAACAGGAAAATGCAAACTCCCTTCCTGTAAGCTTTTTCACCCTGAACTGTGTACCTCTTCAGTACAGGAAAGTCTGTGCTATAACTTAAATTGCCAGGCACACCATCTAAAGGGGACAAAAAGATACAAAACATCCAGGCCATGGGAAAACCTGGATAGTCACAGCCATTCAAGAGGGAGAGGTTTTTCAGTGCCAGGAAGGAAAAAAAATGGCAGGAAATGGCAGAAATCGTACACCAAATCCAGTCATTCCTGGAGTGGAACCACAGTCGATGGCCTCCACTCCAAACCAACAGATACAGATACTAATGCCGGAAAAAAAATCCCCCCCCAGTACCAACAATACCACCAGTCCGATGACATTCTTCTTTGCAAATATACAGGGTCTAAAGCCAGCAACAAACAACAAAATACCTTTCATCTGTGGACTGCTTGCAGAGGCAAAGGCAATGTTCGTGGCTTTCACTGAGACCCACATAAGGGATCACTTGGACAACGAAATATGGATCCCAGGTTACAACCTATACAGATGTGACAGAGTGAACAGGCAAAAAGGGGGGGGGGGTTGGCCTGTACATTGCAGAGTCACTTGTTTGCACAGAACTGCTTAATGCCTCAAATGATGTAGTGGAAGTTTTAGCAGTAAAGGTCGAGAACCAAAACCTAGTCATTGTGGTAGTCTACAAGCCTCCGGATGCAACATCCCAGCAATTCCAGGAACAGCTGTTAAAAATTGACCACTGTCTGGAAAATCTTCCAGCTCCTGCACCCAACATCTTGCTCCTGGGGGATTTCAACTTAAGGCACCTAAAATGGAGGAATATAGCAAATAATATTGTTGCAGTAATAACACCAGGAGGCAGCTCTGATGAAAACTCACACTCACACGAGCTTTTAAATCTCTGTACAAAATTCAATTTAAACCAGCAAATAATAGAGCCTACTAGACTGGAGAATACACTAGACCTCATCTTCACTAACAATGATGATCTGATAAGAAATGTCACCATATCAAAAACAATATACTCAGATCACAACATAATTGAGGTTCAGACATGTATGCGTGGAGCCCCAGACCGACATAATGAGACTAGTCACGAGGGAGCATTCACCAAATTCAACTTCAATAACAAAAACATAAAGTGGGACCAAGTAAACCAAGTCCTAACCGATATAAGCTGGGAAGATATACTAAGCAACACAGACCCCAACTTATGCCTAGAACAGATTAACTTGGTGGCACTCGATGTATGCACAAGGCTTATTCCTCTAAGAAAAAGGAGGAGTAGATGTAAAATAGAAAGAGACAGGCGCTCCCTTTACAGGCGACGGAAAAGAATAACAGAGCGGCTAAAAGAGGTCAATATATCTGAAATGCGTAGGGAGACACTGGTCAGAGAAATAGCAAGCATCGAACTTAAGCTAAAGGAATCTTATAGGAGTCAGGAATTGCGGGAAGAACTAAAAGCCATAAATGAAATCGAAAGAAACCCAAAGTATTTCTTCTCCTATGCCAAATCAAAGTCGAGAACAACGTCCAGTATTGGGCCCCTACTTAAACAAGATGGGTCCTACACAGATGACAGCAAGGAAATGAGTGAGCTACTCAAGTCCCAATATGACTCAGTTTTTAGCAAGCCGCTAACCAGACTGAGAGTCGAAGATCAAAATGAATTTTTTATGAGAGAGCCACAAAATTTGATTAACACAAGCCTATCCGATGTTATCCTGACACCAAATGACTTCGAACAGGCGATAAATGACATGCCCATGCACTCTGCCCCAGGGCCAGACTCATGGAACTCCGTGTTCATCAAGAACTGCAAGAAGCCCCTATCACGAGCCTTTTCCATCCTATGGAGAGGGAGCATGGACATGGGGGTCGTCCCACAGTTACTAAAAACAACAGACATAGCCCCACTCCACAAAGGGGGCAGTAAAGCAACAGCAAAGAACTACAGACCAATAGCACTAACATCCCATATCATAAAAATCTTTGAAAGGGTCCTAAGAAGCAAGATCACCACCCATCTAGAAACCCATCAGTTACACAACCCAGGGCAACATGGGTTTAGAACAGGTCGCTCCTGTCTGTCTCAACTATTGGATCACTACAACAAGGTCCTAAATGCACTAGAAGACAAAAAGAATGCAGATGTAATATATACAGACTTTGCAAAAGCCTTCGACAAGTGTGACCATGGCATAATAGCGCACAAAATGCGTGCTAAAGGAATAACAGGAAAAGTCGGTCGATGGATCTATAATTTCCTCACTAACAGAACACAGAGAGTAGTCGTCAACAGAGTAAAGTCCGAGGCAGCTACGGTGAAAAGCTCTGTTCCACAAGGCACAGTACTCGCTCCCATCTTGTTCCTCATCCTCATATCCGACATAGACAAGGATGTCAGCCACAGCACCGTGTCTTCCTTTGCAGATGACACCCGAATCTGCATGACAGTGTCTTCCATTGCAGACACTGCAAGGCTCCAGGCAGACATCAACCAAATCTTTCAGTGGGCTGCAGAAAACAATATGAAGTTCAACGATGAGAAATTTCAATTACTCAGATATGGTAAACATGAGGAAATTAAATCTTCATCAGAGTACAAAACAAATTCTGGCCACAAAATAGAGCGAAACACCAACGTCAAAGACCTGGGAGTGATCATGTCGGAGGATCTCACCTTCAAGGACCATAACATTGTATCAATCGCATCTGCTAGGAAAATGACAGGATGGATAATGAGAACCTTCAAAACTAGGGAGGCCAAGCCCATGATGACACTCTTCAGGTCACTTGTTCTATCTAGGCTGGAATATTGCTGCACACTAACAGCACCTTTCAAGGCAGGTGAAATTGCTGACCTAGAAAATGTACAGAGAACCTTCACGGCGCGCATAACGGAGATAAAACACCTCAATTACTGGGAGTGCTTGAGGTTCCTAAACCTGTATTCCCTGGAACGCAGGTGGGAGAGATACATGATTATATACACCTGGAAAATCCTAGAGGGACTAGTACCGAACTTGCACACGAAAATCACTCACTACGAAAGCAAAAGACTTGGCAGACGATGCACCATCCCCCCAATGAAAAGCAGGGGTGTCACTAGCACGTTAAGAGACCATACAATAAGTGTCAGGGGCCCGAGACTGTTCAACTGCCTCCTAGCATACATAAGGGGGATTACCAACAGACCCCTGGCAGTCTTCAAGCTGGCACTGGACAAGCACCTAAAGTCGGTTCCTGACCAGCCGGGCTGTGGCTCGTACGTTGGTTTGCGTGCAGCCAGCAGCAACAGCCTGGTTGATCAGGCTCTGATCCACCAGGAGGCCTGGTAGCAGACCGGGCCGTGGAGGCGTTGACCCCCGGAACTCTCTCCAGGTAAACTCCAGGTAATGACCAACTTCTCGCATCCAACCTTTACTTTAATCCACATAATTCTTGAATTTACACATTGATATTCTCTTTTCTCCTTCCATAACTGATCATTCAACATTACTGCTACCCCTTCCTTTGCTCTAACTCTCTCAGATACTCCAGATTTAATCCCATTTATTTCCCCCCACTGAAACTCCCTTACGCCCTTCATCTTTGTTTCGCTTAGGGCCAGGACATCCAACTTCTTTTCATTCATAACATCAGCAATCATCTGTTTCTTGTCATCCGCACTACATCCATGCCATTTAAGCATCCCAGTTTTATAAAGTTTTTCTTCTTCTCTTTTTTAGTAAATGTCTACAGGAGAAGGGGTTACTAGCCCATTGCTCCCGGCATTTTAGTCGCCTCATACGACACGCATGGCTTACGGAGGAAAGATTCTTTTCCACTTCCCCATGGACAATAGAAGAAATAAAGAAGAACAAGAGCTATTTAGAAAAAGGAGAAAAACCTAGATGTATGTATATATATATGCATGTGCGTGTCTGTGAAGTGTGACCAAAGTGTAAGTAGGAGTAGCAACATATCCCTGTTATCTAGCGTGTTTATGAGACAGAAAAAGAAACCAGCAATCCTACCATCATGCAAAACAGTTACAGGTTTCTGTTTCACAGTCATCTGGCATGACGGTAGTACTTCCCTGGGTGGTTGCTGTCTACCAACCTACTAACTACTACCTTAGATATCCTAGGTAAATGGTCGTGTGTCATCATTCCTTCCTTCATATTATTATTATTATAATCAAAAAGAAGCGCTAAGCCACAAGGGCTATACAGCGCTGCAGGGTAATTCAAAGTTTATTCTCTATAAGGATTACAATGCTGAGTTTACAGAAATTTGGTTATTGTTTGGTTTACATGTAGTAAAATTGTGATTACAGAGTGTACCACTAGAACGCTTAGCATGGCTAGGCATTTCGGGCATACTTAGTTTTATTCTTAATTGTAAAATATTACAAATTATGAGGTAAGTTGGTATTATGGCTAAGTGACTAAATACTAGTTTGTGAGTTTAGCAATGTGAATGCTTTTGTTTTGGCACAGTATATAGTTTCAGTATTGGAGTATCACAGGATTCATTATTTTAAGACTGAGATTAATATTTCTGTTTATGGTCAAATGAGTGAGTGAGTGTAAGTGTGAACCACCAGGTGGTATTCGTGTAGTTAGTTGACGGGGTGTATCAGGGAGATAAGATGTTTTCTAATGGTAGTTTTGAAGGTGATGAATGTGTCTGCAGTTCTAGAGTTCTCAGGTAGGGTATTCCAGATTTTAGGGCCTTTGACATACATTGAATTTTTGTAATGGTTTAGTCGGACACGGGGAATGTCGTAGAGATGTTTGTGTCTGGTGTTATGCCTGTGGGTTCTGTCACAACTATCAAGAAAGCGTTTTAGGTCAAGGTTGATATTAGAGTCTAAGGCCCTGTAGATATAGATTGCACAGTAGTAAGTGTGGATGTACTGAACTGGGAGTAAGTTTAGATCTTTGAAGAGTGGGGGGGTGTGCTGCCAGGGATGGGATTTAGTGATTATTCTTACTGCAGCTTTTTGTTGGGTTATTATTGGCTTTAGGTGTGTTGCTGCAGTTGATCCCCAAGCACAAATAGCATAGGTGAGGTATGGATAAATAAGTGAGTGGTATAGTGTGAGAAGGGCATTTTGCGGCACGTAGTATCGTATCTTGGAGAGGATCCCAACCGTTTTGGATACTTTTTTGGCTATATGCTGGATATGGGTGCTGAAATTCAGGTTGAATTTTCCCCCATTATTTCTGGTAATTAGAGTGTTGTCAATCTTAATGTTAATTTGTGCATCTCCTGCTCTGCTACCAAACATAATATAGTAAGTTTTGTCAGTGTTAAGCGTAAGTTTATTGGCTGTCATCCAAGTCGATATTTTAATCAGCTCCTCATTCACAATGGTGTTGAGGGTGGCAAGATTAGGGTGAGAGATGACATAAGTCGTGTCATCAGCAAAGAGAATGGGTTTCAGGTGTTGGGATACGTTTGGAAGGTCATTGATGTATATGAGGAAGAGCAGGGGACCAAGGACACTTCCCTGCGGAACTCCAGTATCAAGTGGCCGTGTTGCTGATGCTGTGTCTTTAATGGTGACGTACTGATACCTATTAGTAATGTAAGATTTGAAATAAGCAAGCGCATGGCCTCTTATACCGTAGTGGTCAAGTTTGTGGAGTAGGATTTGGTGGTTTACTGTGTCAAAAGCTTTTCTTAGGTCAATAAAAATTCCTAGTGGATATTCCTTATTTTCCAATGCTGTGTAAAGCAGATCTAGCATTTTTATGATTGCATCATGAAGGAAGCAAGGGTATTGGGCGACAGAAGGGGGAAGGGATGATCAGTAGGTTACAGAAAACAGCGGGGCAGGGGATAGTGCGGGGGTAGAGGTTAGCAAGAGATTGAGGTAGAAAGGGCTGGAGGCATCAGAGTTTGTGAAGTAAGTCAGTTGCTGTCAAAAAGTCAATGAGAGAGCGCGGATGAAGGGTGGGTCCATCAGCGAGAAGGGAAGGTATAGAGAGAGCAGCAGAGCGAAGATGACGACGGAGGTAAATTCTGCATGCTCGTTGATAAAGTGGGCAGTAGAAAGGAATGTGGCTGACTGATAATGGAGCCTGGCAATTCTCACAGAGAGGAGCAGGGCGCCTCTCCATGAGATATCCATGAGTAAGACGAGTATGGCCAATGCGAAGACGGGAGAGAGTAGTCTCCCAACCTCGACACTGGTGACAAGAAGATGGCCAGTAACATATACTCGGTTTAATAGAGAGGCCCCTCAAGGAAGGTTCCTTGACGTTGGTGAGGGGCTCTTGATTTAGGGAATTGGATCTGTGCTCCAGTTCCCCGAATTAAGCCTGAATGCCTTCCACATCCCCCCCCAGGCGCTGTATAATCCTCCGGGTTTAGCGCATCCCCTTGATTATAATAATAATAATAATCGGTGGGTAGCTATTGCAGCAAAATAGACCATAAATGAAATACCTCTATATGAAACTGGTAGGTCATGTACTGCTGACCGTGCAGCAGTGTCTGCCTGTTCATTGCCCTGTACATCAACATGACCAGGGACCCAACAAAAAACAATATCTTTATGCTTGGTAAAGATGCAGCATAGTGAAAGTTGGACACGGAGGCCTAAGGGGTGAGGTGTATCAAATTTCTGTATAGCCTGTAAAGCACTAAGGGAGTCTGAGACAACCACAAATGATGACACAGGCATAGATGCAATACGGATAAGTGCTGCAAGAATGGCATACAATTCAGCAGTAAAAATACTAGCCAAAGATAGTAAATGCCCTCGTAAGACACTGTCCGGAAACTCTGCTGCGAATCCTATGCCGTCAGAAGACTTAGAGCCACCTGTGCACACAGCAATGGCATGAGAATGAGAGTAGAAGTGGTCAAGAAAAAGAGAGCGGGAAGCGACCGTAGACAGTTGGGCTTTTGAGCAAGGGAGAGAGAAAGAACAGACTCGAACAGCTGGAACTTCCCAGGGGGGTAGGGAAAAGTGAGATGCTACATGAACATAGAAAGGTGGTAATTGAAGAGAAGACAAGAGCGAATGGAGGTGAAGAGAGAAGAGACGGAGTAAACAGGGGCGGCGAACAATTCTATAAATGGAAGGATTGCAGAGATCATGAGATTATTATTATTATAATCAAGGGGGAAGCGCTAAACCCGTAGGATTATACAGCGCCCAGGGGGGGATGTGGAAGGCATTCAGGCTTAATTCGGGGAACTGGAGCACAGATTCAATTCCCTAAATCAAGAGCCCCTCACCAACATCAAGGAACCTTCCATGAGGGGAGAAATCATGAGAGCGTACATAGTAATGAAGGCAATGGGCATCACGGCGATTGGATAAGGATGGAACATTCGCTTCTACATAGAGGCTCTGAACAGGGGAAATGTGACAAGCACCAAGACATGAACGTAATCAAACCATACCCCCGGCCGGGATTGAACCCACGGTCATAGAGACTCAAAACTCCAGCCCGTCGCGTTAGCCACTAGACCAGCTAGCATTTGTGGTCACAGTGGTGCCTGTGCTAACCTTCCTATGGTGTAGAAATATACCTAGTTGGATGAATCTTATTGTGGCTAGCATTTCTAGTGGCTAACGCGATGGGCTGGAGTTTTGAGACTCTATGACCGCGGGTTCAATCCCGGCCAGGGGTATGGTTTGTTTGCAATCATGTCATTACGATTTCTTGAGTCATAAATGTAATCCTTGGTGATGAATGGGGTTAAGGCTAGAGAGAGTAGCAGGAGATGCTGCTGAATAGATCTGGTCACCATAATCAAGTTTCGATAAAATGAGGGTGGAATGTAGGTGAAGGAGGGTTCGACGATCAGCTCCCCATGAAAGATGAGAAAGGGTTTTAAGAAGGTTCAGCCGGCTGTGACAAGTTGCCTTCAAAGAGGTAATGTGAGGTTTCCAGGATAACCTACAGTCAAAGAGGAGGCCCAGAAACTTGATTGTATCACGTTCAGGGATACGGGAGCCATAGAGGTACAAAGGATGATGGGAGATGACAGAGTGTCTAGTGAAAGTAATTTGGTGGGTTTTAGTGCTGGAAAATTTAAACCCATGTGTGGTGGCCCAATTGGAAACACGGTCGATCGCATGCTGGAGAGAAACTGTAATGAGGTGACAGTCAGTGCCTGTACAGGCAATAGCAATGTCATCAACATAGAGTGATGACCAAATATTTGATGGAAGACTAGAGGCCAAATCATTAATAGCATGGAGAAAAAGTGTTGTGCTCAGAACACATCATTGGGGGACACCTTCAGCTTGGATAAAGTCCGGGGAGAGCACATTATTAACCCAAACACAGAAATGTCTATCAGTTAAAAAGTTCTTAAGGAAGGATGGTAGATTGCCTCCAAGGCCTAAGGAGTGGGCTTGGGCCAAAATATTATACCTCCAAGTTTGTCATATGCCTTCTCAAGGTCAAAAAATATGGCAATAACTGAGTGGTTATTCGCAAAGGCATTACGAGCATACGTATCCAAGTGTAGTAAGGGGTCTATGGTAGAACGTCCCTTATGAAAGCCATATTGACGAGTGGAGAGACTGTTGTGTGTCTCTAAATACCACACTAAATGTCTATTTACCAGGCATTCCATCACTTTGCAAACTGCACTGGTAAGAGCAATGGGACGATAGTGGGAGGCTTCATGTCCCGTAGTGCCTGGTTTGCGGAAAGGGAGAACAATGGCACATTTCCACAGCTCTGGAAGAACTCCTTGTGACCAAATAAGATTGAAAAGGCATAATAGGACTGCAATGCTGACTGATGTAAATGTTGTAGCATACGAATATGAATGTCGTCGGGCTCAGCTGTTGATGATCAGCAAGCTGAGAGTGTTGCCTCCAGTTCTTGAAGTGTAAAAGGCACATTATACTGTTCTTCTCTGAGAGAAGAAAAGTCTAAGGGTGCTAACTCTCTGGCAGACTTTGAGGAAAGAAATGAGGGGCATAGATGGAGCTCCTGAGAAATACAGATCAGATGATTGCCAATTTCATTAGCAACATCTAGTGGGTTTGCTATATCAACACAGGCAACCCGCAGAACAGAAGCCAGGCCAGGAGAATATTTACCACTCAGTTTCTGTACTTTTTTCCAGACTGCACTCATAGAGGAAGCAGAGGTGATGGTGGAGACATAATCTTGCCAGCAAGTGCGTTTAGCGTCACGGATGACACGGCGAGCAATCGCACGCTTCTGCTTAAAATCAAGAAGTCTCTCAGTGGTTCTATTGTACCTGTACCTGCCCCATGCAGCGCGTTTCAAACGTACTGCACGAGCACAAGCAGGAGACCACCAAGGCACAAACGTACTGCACGAGCACAAGCAGGAGACCACCAAGGCACAAACGTACTGCACGAGCACAAGCAGGAGACCACCAAGGCACGCATTTCTGAGAATGCCTGCCCAAAGTTTGGGGTATAGAATGAGAAGCTGCGGTTAAAACAGAGGATGAGAAGAGGTGTAAAAGCTCATCAATGGAGGACGAAGAAGGAACCTCACTAAAAACAGTTAGTTTTGAGTAAAGGTTCCAATTTGCCTGATCAAATTGTCAGCGTGGGATACGAAGAGGTGGTGAATATAAAGGGGAAGTAAGAATGATTGGGAAATCATCGCTGTCATGTAAATCCGGGAGAACAGACCAGGTGAAGTGTAATGCAGCGGAAGAAGAGCAGACTGAGAGATCAATGCAAGAGAGAGAGTGTGAGTTTGAGGATCAAAATTGGTGTGAGTACCTGTATTTAAAACATGGAGGGGGTGGGTAGCAAGAAAAGCCTCTAGCTGAATGCCACAGGAATCACAGTGAGACCCCCCCGAGGAAATGATGGGCATTAAAATCGCCAAGTAACAGAAGTGGTGGCGGTAATGACGAAACAAGAAAGGCAATATCCGGAATAGATAATACCCGAGAAGGAGAGAGTTATAAAGAACAGAGCGTATACCACCTATGCAAGTGGATACTGGCTGCTGTGTAATGCAGTGAAGTATGAACAAATAGCTGATGGTACGGAATATTAGTGCATAGAAGAAGGGCACTTTCATTAAAGGCCCCATCAGGAAAAAGATCTGAAGAATACAATAAATTATAGCCTAAGATGGGATAGATAACAGCAATGTGTAATTTTGGTTCCTGTAAGCAAACATCAACAGGGGAAAACTGGGAGAGTAACATCTGAAGCTCACCCCGATTACCCCTGAGGCTGCATATATTCCACTGTAAATAGGCCATGATTGGCAATGGTAAAGATATCTGAAATCCACAGGTAAGGGTTCCTACAGACTAGAAGGGTTAGAAAAGTCCACATCCAGAGGCAGTGGAAAACGTTCAAGAGGCGAAGGAACGGTGCACTGTGAAGAAAGGAGTTGCTCAGATGGAGGAGAGGAGAGAGAAGGAACAGAGGGTGGATCAGTGTCCATTGATGGCTTGGTCTCTGCAATATATTCAGAGATTGCTTCAAGTGTTTCAGAATTCAGAGACGTCATATGGGAGACAATATTGGAGATGGTAAGGGAGGATGAGTAAAGATTGGAACTGTAATGGACTGTACTAAGGTAGGGGGGGGGCGAAAGGGTGGAGGGAACTGGAGAAGAATCATGGAAGGGGACAGAAGAGGCAGAAACCTGGGAGGTGGCAGAAGAGGAAGAAACTTGGGAAGGAACAGAGGAGGAAGGTACAGTACAAGGAGGAGGGTGAACCTCTACACTTGTAACAGAGCCAGTAAGAGTTTACCTGGAGAGTTTACCTGGAGAGAGTTCCGGGGGTCAACGCCCCCGCGGCCCGGTCTGAGACCAGGCCTCCTGGTGGATCAGAGCCTGATCAACCAGGCTGTTGCTGCTGGCTGCACGCAAACCAACATACGAGCCACAGCCCGGCTGATCCGGAACTGACTTTAGGTGCTTGTCCAGTGCCAGCTTGAAGACTGCCAGGGGTCTGTTGGTAATCCCCCTTATGTGTGCTGGGAGGCAGTTGAACAGTCTCGGGCCCCTGACACTTATTGTATGGTCTCTTAACGTGCTAGTGACACCCCTGCTTTTCATTGGGGGGATGGTGCATCGTCTGCCAAGTCTTTTGCTTTCGTAGTGGGTGATTTTCGTGTGCAAGTTCGGTACTAGTCCCTCTAGGATTTTCCAGGTGTATATAATCATGTATCTCTCCCTCCTGCGTTCCAGGGAATACAGGTTTAGGAACCTCAAGCACTCCCAATAATTGAGGTGTTTTATCTCCGTTATGCGCGCCGTGAAAGTTCTCTGTACATTTTCTAGGTCGGCAATTTCACCTGCCTTGAAAGGTGCTGTTAGTGTGCAGCAATATTCCAGCCTAGATAGAACAAGTGACCTGAAGAGTGTCATCATGGGCTTGGCCTCCCTAGTTTTGAAGGTTCTCATTATCCATCCTGTCATTTTTCTAGCAGATGCGATTGATACAATGTTATGGTCCTTGAAGGTGAGATCCTCCGACATGATCACTCCCAGGTCTTTGACGTTGGTGTTTCGCTCTATTTTGTGGCCAGAATTTGTTTTGTACTCTGATGAAGATTTAATTTCCTCATGTTTACCATATCTGAGTAATTGAAATTTCTCATCGTTGAACTTCATATTGTTTTCTGCAGCCCACTGAAAGATTTGGTTGATGTCTGCCTGGAGCTTTGCAGTGTCTGCAATGGAAGACACTGTCATGCAGATTCGGGTGTCATCTGCAAAGGAAGACACGGTGCTGTGGCTGACATCCTTGTCTATGTCGGATATAAGGATGAGGAACAAGATGGGAGCGAGTACTGTGCCTTGTGGAACAGAGCTTTTCACCGTAGCTGCCTCGGACTTTACTCTGTTGACGACTACTCTCTGTGTTCTGTTAGTGAGGAAATTATAGATCCATCGACCGACTTTTCCTGTTATTCCTTTAGCACGCATTTTGTGCGCTATTACGCCATGGTCACACTTGTCGAAGGCTTTTGCAAAGTCTGTATATATTACATCTGCATTCTTTTTGTCTTCTAGTGCATTTAGGACCTTGTCGTAGTGGTCCAATAGTTGAGACAGACAGGAGCGACCTGTTCTAAACCCATGTTGCCCTGGGTTGTGTAACTGATGGGTTTCTAGATGGGTGGTGATCTTGCTTCTTAGGACCCTTTCAAAGATTTTTATGATATGGGATGTTAGTGCTATTGGTCTGTAGTTCTTTGCTGTTGCTTTACTGCCCCCTTTGTGGAGTGGGGCTATGTCTGTTGTTTTTAGTAACTGTGGGACGACCCCCGTGTCCATGCTCCCTCTCCATAGGATGGAAATGGCTCGTGATAGGGGCTTCTTGCAGTTCTTGATGAACACAGAGTTCCATGAGTCTGGCCCTGGGGCAGAGTGCATGGGCATGTCATTTATCGCCTGTTCGAAGTCATTTGGTGTCAGGATAACATCGGATAGGCTTGTGTTAATCAAATTTTGTGGCTCTCTCATAAAAAATTCATTTTGATCTTCGACTCTCAGTCTGGTTAGCGGCTTGCTAAAAACTGAGTCATATTGGGACTTGAGTAGCTCACTCATTTCCTTGTTGTCATCTGTGTAGGACCCATCTTGTTTAAGTAGGGGCCCAATACTGGACGTTGTTCTCGATTTTGATTTGGCATAGGAGAAGAAATACTTTGGGTTTCTTTCGATTTCATTTATGGCTTTTAGTTCTTCCCGCGATTCCTGACTCCTAAAGGATTCTTTTAGCTTAAGTTCGATGCTTGCTATTTCTCTGACCAGTGTCTCCCTACGCATTTCAGATATATTGACCTCTTTTAGCCGCTCTGTTATTCTTTTCCGTCGCCTGTAAAGGGAGCGCCTGTCTCTTTCTGTTTTACATCTACTCCTCCTTTTTCTTAGAGGAATAAGCCTTGTGCATACATCGAGTGCTACTGAGTTAATCTGTTCTAGGCATAAGTTGGGGTCTGTGTTGCTTAGTATATCTTCCCAGCTTATATCGGTTAGGACTTGGTTTACTTGGTCCCACTTTATGTTTTTGTTATTGAAGTTGAATTTGGTGAATGCTCCCTCGTGACTAATCTCCTTATGTCGGTCTGGGGCTCCGCGCATACATGACTGAACCTCAATTATGTTGTGATCTGAGTATATTGTTTTTGATATGGTGATATTTCTTATCAGATCATCATTGTTAGTGAAGATGAGGTCTAGTGTATTCTCCAGTCTAGTAGGCTCTATTATTTGCTGGTTTAAATTGAATTTTGTGCAGAGATTTAAATGCTCGCGTGAGTGTGAGTTTTCATCAGAGCTGCCTCCTGGTGTTATTACTGCAACAATATTATTTGCTATATTCCTCCATTTTAGGTGCCTTAAGTTGAAATCCCCCAGGAGCAAGATGTTGGGTGCAGGAGCTGGAAGGTTTTCCAGACAGTGGTCAATTTTTAACAGCTGTTCCTGGAATTGCTGGGATGTTGCATCCGGAGGCTTGTAGACTATCACAATGACTAGGTTTTGGTTCTCGACCTTTACTGCTAAAACTTCCACTACATCATTTGAGGCATTTAGCAGTTCTGTGCAAACAAGTGACTCTGCAATGTACAGGCCAACCCCCCCCCTCCTTTTGCCTGTTCACTCTGTCACATCTGTATAGGTTGTAACCTGGGATCCATATTTCGTTGTCCAAGTGATCCTTTATGTGGGTCTCAGTGAAAGCCGCGAACATTGCCTTTGCCTCTGCAAGCAGTCCACAGATGAAAGGTATTTTGTTGTTTGTTGCTGGCTTTAGACCCTGTATATTTGCAAAGAAGAATGTTATCGGACTGGTGGTATTGTTGGTACTGGGGGGGGATTTTTTTTCCGGCATTAGTATCTGTATCTGTTGGTTTGGAGTGGAGGCCATCGACTGTGGTTCCACTCCAGGAATGACTGGATTTGGTGTACGATTTCTGCCATTTCCTGCCAGTTTTTTTTCCTTCCTGGCACTAAAAAACCTCTCCCTCTTGAGTGGCTGTGGCTACCCAGGTTTTCCCATGGCCTGGATGTTTTGTATCTTTTTGTCCCCTTTAGATGGGGAAGAACCAGGCACAGAGACAGGGAAGGTAAAATGAGGAGGTGGAAGAAGGGAAGGAGAGGATAAAGGACCTTTTTTTGACTTCTGAGAAGTAGAGGGACAATTGGAAGGAGGTGTTGTACGAGATCTCGTCGATACTGAGGCTTGTGAGGGAGAACATGAAGAAGCGAGAACAGAGTGAGTCCTTGAAGTAGGGATGTCTGAGCCTAGGACAGCAAAAGAATTAGATACGTGAGTGACTATGGGAGAGGTATCCACAGAGGAGGCTGCAGAAGATGGGACCCCAGAAGTGGGGGGACGTTTTGAAACATGGGAATAAGAAATACGAGGTAGTATCCCTTGGAGGCGGAGATGAGAAACTGCCATGGCATAAGTGAGACCTTCTGCCTCTTTGAGGTAACGGATTTCCCGCTCATTGAAGTAGACTTGGCAACGGTGAGAGTACGAAGGGTGAGCCTCATGACAATTAAGGCAAGAGGGAGGTCGATTGCAAGACGTATTAGAATGGTCATCAGCACCACAGACGCGGCATTTGGCTACGGATCCGCAATATTTTGCTGGATGGCCAAATCGCCAGCAATTTCTACACTGTTGCGGTGCAGGGATCACCTTTCAAACTTGTAACTGATGTCCTGCTACATAAACAGAGGATGGGAGTTCACGGCTGTCAAAAGTTAAACGAGCGACATTGCCAGGGTATCGTCTCTGCCCGCAGGCAGGAAGAACATAAGTGTCTACCTTGAGGATTGGGAGATCTTGGAGTTCCAGCTGTTCAAGAATATCATTGCCACATGACTGGAAATTTTGTTGAACTATGGTATGGGGCAGAATGACGGTACCACTACAAGAATTGAGGGAATGATGTCTTTCAATAGTGACAGGAACAGTATTGATATGGGAAAGAAGAGAAAGATCATGAGCTTGGGTAGTATTCTGTACAGTGATGATGCGTGTACTGCTCTTAAGAGCATGAAAAGAAATATCTTTGCCAATACTGTGGTCAGAAAGATAGGCAGTAGAGGAAGTCAGTCATAAAGTGAAGAATTAAGTCCATTGTGCATTCTGAAACTGAGCATGGAAAAGGAGTGCAGGACGTGTCAATCTTTTCTGAGAAGAACGAGAAGGTGGAGAAGTATCATCAGCAGGTAATTGTCATCGGCATTTAGGCGTGGGACCAGAGTTGGTCCGACGAGGAATGGGCCGGCGATTCGAAAATTGCCGTACCGTAGAGGGAGAGGCCGGAAACATAGTCAAAGAAGAGCGGTGGTCAGATAAATTGAAGGAGTCAGTCGAGACCTCAGTACCTGAAGCAGGTGAGGAAACAGCACCAGCAAGAGGTACAGAGGCATGAGGAGTGTCCAAAGAGTAATCCAAAGATGAGGCGGGGTCAGAGCAGGGTGCAGTATCAAGAAGGGGCCCGGGGGTATCAGGTTCATGGACTGGGGCTGCCATGGTTAGGTTACTTCTTTCTTTTTGTTTTTTAAGAAAAAAAAAGAAAGAATAAAATAAAATAAAAATAAAACAAAAGAAAAAAAAAAGGGGGAGCCGGGGAGGGATAGTTCCTAGGAGGAATGAAAGGGCTAGAAATCTCCCACTGCACCCAAGAGGACCTCAGTACCGCTAGTAGTACAGATGCAGCATGGAACCCATGCCATACCCTACCCATCATGCCAGTAAACTAGCAATCCGGGATAGCAACCTCACATCCGCCGAGCTACCTCGGTGGACAAAAGAGAGGGCAGCCGGATATCCACCACAAAGCATACCTCCTTCAGCCACCACCCCCGGAATCCGAAAGGTGGCTTCCAGAGATACACCCGTCACCTGAGAGACACCCAAAGCCACCCTCAGGGATACCGGAGAGGAATTGGGACATCCCCAGGCAATCCAGATTCCACGGCAAACTATGCCACCACCAAGAACCTCAAGGGAATGCGATGGACCTTGGTACCCTTTCCCCTACCTAGGAACTAGTGTGCCTGTGGGAAAAAATCCCAAAGGCCAAAAAGGAAGGGCAAAGGGGAGGGGTGGGGAGGAGGAGGAGGAGGAAAGGAAAAGGGGAGGATAGGATAGGGAAGGGGGGATTGGGGGTAATTAGGTTCGGTCTGAGGAAGGAGACCGACAGGTCTAATTCCTCAGACCAAGAGCCTCTTCACCACAACAAGGAGCCCCCCTTGAAGAGGCCTTCCTTCATAATTTCCTGCATTCCTTTACTACCTCTCTTCCTACATTCTTTCATCTGTCCTTCCTTACTTTTTTCCTTCCTTTCATCTCGTCCTTCCTTCATTTCTGTCTTCCCTTCTTGCTTCTGGTTTCTATAATATATATACACATATATAGTCACTAGATACTTTCATATAGCTGCTATTATCATCATTCAGCAAGCTTGTCTTGTGTGCCAGTGTGTGGCTTATAATTATTTTGAGTCATGAGTCAGGAGATGTGAGTAAACGTGATGACTACACAGTCTTGTGGCTCTCTCTGAGACAAAGAGCTAGAGGGATAGACAGGGAGCTTGGCAGATAAATAGACAGAAATGTTTGTGTACCAGCAAAAACAAAGAGGACGATGGTCATCTAATCTTTTCTTATCAGCTGCATCCTCCTTTACGCTCATTAAACTTCAGCTCTTATCAGATGTTATCTTCCCTTATCTTGTTACTGTCATGGGGTGAATTTTTTTTTCTTAATTCAAGGGAATATTATTACATCTTCTTCTTCCTCCTCTTCTTCCTCCTCTTTTTCTTCTTCTTCCTCTTCCTCCTCTTCCCCCCTACTCTTCCTCCTACTTTTCCTCTTCATCCTCCTCTTCCCTCTACTCTTCCTCTTCTTCTTCTTCTTCCCTCTAATCTTCCTCTTTTTCCTCTTCCCCCTACTCTTCCTCCTACTCTTCCTCCTCCTCCTCCTCTTCCTATTCCTCTTCCCCATACTCTTCCTCCTACTCTTCCTCCTACTCTTCCTCCTCCTCTTCTTCCTCTTCCCCCTACTCTTCCTCCTCCTCCATAGTGTAAATTACCAGGAGTCGGCAGCTGTCAAAATGACATATTATCTCATTACTCACTCCTCCTACCGCCTGTCAAAACAATGGAGTCTGATGCTGCTCCCCCTCCATTCTATCTAATTATCTTTCTCCCTCATTCTGTCTCTTTCAATCTGTCTCTTTCTATGTGTTTGTCTATCTGTCTCACAGGTACACATAAATACAAGTACAGTGGACCCCCGGTTAACGATACTTTTTCACTCCATAAGTATGTTCAGGTGCCAGTACTGACCGAATTTGTTCCCATAAGGAATATTGTGAAGTAGATTAGTCCATTTCAGACCCCCAAACATACACGTACAAACGCACTTACATAAATACACTTACATAATTCGTCGCATTTGGAGGTAATCGTTATGCAGGGGTCCACTGTACAGTGGACCCCCGGTTAACGATACTTTTTCACTCCATAAGTATGTTCAGGTGCCAGTACTGACCGAATTTGTTCCCATAAGGAATATTGTGAAGTAGATTAGTCCATTTCAGACCCTCAAACATACACGTACAAACGCACTTACATAAATACACTTATATAATTGGTCGCATTGGGAGGTGATCATCATGCGGGGGTCCACTGTATACATAGTGTAAATTACCTAGGAAAACCCAAGAAATCCAGACAAAGTGGTATATTGTGCTTGAAGATGTAAAAGTGATGATGCAGTCTTGTGGCTCTCTGAGACAGAGAGCTAGATGGATAGACAGATATTATTATTATTATAATCAAGGGGGGAGCGCTAAACCCGGAGGATTATACAGCGCCTGGGGGGGGATGTGGAAGGCATTCAGGCTTAATTCGGGGAACTGGAGCACAGATCCAATTCCCTAAATCAAGAGCCCTTCACCAACATCAAGGAACCTTCCTTGAGGGGGATAGACAGATAGACAGGGAGCTTGACAGACAGACAAATAGACAGAAATGTTAGTGTACCAGCAAAAACAAAGGGAGGGCGATGGTCATCTAATCTTTTCTTATCAGCTGCAGCCTCCTCCACCCTCGTTTACCCTCATCAAACGTCAGCTCTTATCAGATGTTATCTCCCCTTATCTTGTCACTGTCATCGGTGAACGTTTATTATTACATATTATTATTATGTATTATTATTATTATGTATTATTATTATTATGTATTATTATTATTATTATTATTATATATTATTATTATTATGTATTCTTCTTCTTCCTCTTTTGCTTCCTCCTCCTCTTCTTCCTCCTCCTCCATTCTTGGAACAAGTTTGAATTGCTTGAAGTTCATAATCACTATCACTATCGTCACAAATGCTCACATCTGAGTCTGGGATTTGGGAAAATAGGAGTTTCCTCTTTGATTCTTGTACAACTGAGCATGAACAAGATGGCCCAGCACCAGAGGTGGAAGGCTGAGGGTCGTCTGGGTTTTCCTCACTATTACCGATATTATGGTCATTAGTTTTGGTCAAAACCTCACCAAAACCTTGAAACTCATCTTCACTGTCACTTCCATCTGTATTAGAACTGTCACTGGGGAACAAAAGTGTCCCAATTCGCCGAGGAGTGAGGAACTTCTTACCGCGAGGCATGGTGGATATTGTGTACTAAGATGGCGTTCCCACAATGCACCACTGGGTCTCAGATTTTTTTTCCTAGTGCACACACCCACCACACAGACCCATTCTCTCACATCTAGGCCTATCAGCCTTTTCAAGCGAGATTTGACAGTGCTAGAATTAATGCGTACTAGTACGTCAAAAACCCCTGCACATAAGCTGTACTAGTATGGCCGAAACCCTCAAAGGGTTAAATGGGCAATCCAGGATAGCAACCTCACATCCACCATGCCACCACAGTGAACAAAAGAGGGCATAGCTCCTTCAGCCGCCACCTCCCAGAATCTGACATCCAGCTTCTAGAGCTACACCCATCACCCAAAAGACACTGTACTCTGACCCCTGGGATATCAGAGAGGAGACTGGAACATCGTAAGATAATCCAGATTCCATGGCAAACTACACCTCAACAGATTGGGATGGACACTGATACCCTTCCCCCAAATTAGAAGCTAGAATGTCTGAGTGGAGGACCCCAAAGGCCAAAAGCAGGGAAGGGGTGATTGGGGGATAATTAGGATTAGTGAGAGGAAGAAGACAGAAAGGAACAATTCCTCATATCAAGATTGTTTACCATGACAAAGAACCCCCTTAAAGAAGTCAGTATTATTATTATCATTATAATCAAAAAGAAGCGCTAAGCCACAAGGGCTATACAGCGCTGCAGGGTAGGGAAGGCAGCGAGGGTATTGGATGGCAGAAGGGAGGAGGGATGATCAGTAGGTTACAGAAAACAGCGGGGCAGGGGATAGTACGGGGGTAGGGGGTAGCAAGAGATTGAAGTAGAAAGGGCTGAAGGTATCAGAATTTGTGAAGTAAGTCAGTTGTTGTCAAAAAGTCAATGAGAGAGTCTGGATGAAAGGTGGGTCCATCAGCGAGAAGGGAAGGTAAAGAGAGAGCAGCAGAGCGAAGACGACGACGGAGGTAAATTCTGCGTGCTCGTTGATAAAGTGGGCAGTCCAACAGAATGTGGCTGACTGATAATGGAACTTGGCAATTCTCACAGAGAGGAGCAGAGCGCCTCTCCATGAGATATCCACGAGTAAGACGAGTATGGCCAATGCGAAGACGGGAGAGAGTAGTCTTCCAACCTCGACACTGGTGATAAGAAGACGGCCAGTAACCTATACTCGGTTTAATAGATTGAAGTTTGTTGCCGAGCATAGTAGACCAATGTTGTTGCCAACGGGTGTGAAGTTGGGAAGATATTGCAGCAAAATAGTCCGTAAATGGAATACCGCTACGTGAAACTGGTAGGTCATGTACTGCTGACCACGCAGCAGTGTCTGCCTGTTCATTGCCCTGTACGTCAACATGACCAGGGACCCAACAAAAAACAATATCTTTATGCTTGGTAAAGATGCAGCGTAGCCATAGTTGGATACGGAGGACTAAGGGGTGAGGTGTATCAAATTTCTGTATAGCCTGTAAAGCACTAAGGGAGTCTGAGACAACCACAAATGATGACACAGGCATAGATGCAATACGGATAAGTGCTGTAAGGATGGCATACAATTCAGCAGTAAAAATACTAGCCGAAGATAGTAAATGCCCTTGTACGACGCTGTCCGGAAACACTGCTGCGAATCCTACGCCATCAGAAGACTTAGAGCCATCTGTGTACACAGCAATGGCATGAGAATGAGAGTGAAAGTGGTCAAGAAAATGAGAGCAGGAAGCGACCGTAGACAGTTGGGTTTTCGAGCAAGGGAGAGAGAAAGAACTGACTCAAACAGCTGAAACTTCCCAGGGGGGTAGGGAAAAGTAAGATGCTACATGTACATAGAAAGGTGGTAATTGAAGAGAAGACAAGAGCGAATGAAGGCAAAGAGAGAAGGGACGGAGTAAACAGGGGCGGCGAACAAATAATGTCTACTAATATCAGTGACCATTCTATAAATGGAAGGATTGCGGAGATCATGAGAGCGTACATAGTAGCGAAGGCAATGGGCATCATGGCGATCGGATAAGAATGGAACGTTCGCTTCTGCATAGAGGCTCTCAACAGGGGAAGAGCGAAAAGCACCAAGGCATAAACGTAATCCTTGGTGATGAATGGGGTTAAGGCGAGAGAGAGTAGCAGGAGATGCCGCTGAATAGATCTGGTCACCATAATCAAGTTTCGATAAGATAAGGGTGGAATGTAGGCAAAGGAGGGTTCGACGATCAGCTCCCCATGAAAGATGAGCAAGGGTTTTAAGGAGGTTCAGCCGGCTGTGACAAGTTGCCTTCAGAGAGGTAATGTGAGGTATTCAGGATAACCTACGATCAAAGAGGAGGCCCAGAAACTTGACTGTATCATGTTCAGGGATACGGGAGCCATAGAGGTACAAAGGATGATCGGAGATGACAGAGCGTCTAGTGAAAGTAATTTGGTGGGTTTCAGTGCTGGAAAATTTAAACCCACGTGTGGTGGCCCAATTGGAAACACGGTCGACTGCATGCTGGAGAGAAACTGTAATAAGGTGACAGTCAGCGCCTGCACAGGCAATAGCGAAGTCATCAACATAGAGTGATGATCAAATATTTGATGGAAGACTAGAGGCCAAATCATTAATAGCAAGGAGAAAAAGTGTTGTGCTCAGAACACATCCCTGGGGGACACCTTCAACTTGGATAAAGTCCGGGGAGAGCACATTATTAACCCGAACACGGAAATGCCTGTCGGTTAAAAAGTTCTTAAGGAAGGATGGTAGATTGCCTCGAAGGCCTAAGGAGTGGGCTTCGGCTAAAATATTATACCTCCAAGTTTGTCATATGCCTTCTCAAGGTCAAAAAATATGGCAATAACTGAGTGGTTATTCACAAAGGCATTATGAACATACGTATCCAAGCGTAGTAAGGGGTCTATGGTAGAACGTCCCTTACGAAAGCCATATTGACGAGTGGAGAGACTGTTGTGTGTCTCTAAATACCACACTAAACGTCTATTTACTAGGCGTTCCATCACTTTGCAAACTGCACTGATAAGAGCAATGGGACGATAGTGGGAGGTTTCATGTCCCGTAATGCCTGGTTTGCGGAAAGGGAGAACAATGGCGGATTTCCACAGCTGTGGAAGAACTCCTTGTGACCAAATAAGATTGTAAAGGCGTAATAGGACTGCAAGGGCTGACTGATGTAAATGTTGTAGCATACGAATATGAATGTCGTCGGGCCCAGCTGCCGATGATCAGCAAGCTGAGAGTGTTGCCTCCAGTTCTTGAAGTGTAAAAGGCACATTATACTGTTCTTCTCTGAGAGAAGAAAAGTCCAACGGTGCTAACTCTCTGGTAGACTTTGAGGAAAGAAATGGGGGGCATAGATGGAGTCCCTGAGAAATACAGACCAGATGATTGCCAATTTCATTGGCAACATGTAGTGGGTTTGCTATATCAACACCGGCAACCCGCAGAACAGGAGCCGGGTCAGGAGAATACTTACCACTCAGTTTTCATATTTTTTTCCACACTGCACTCATAGAGGAAGCAGAGGTGATGGTGGAGACAATCTCACCAGCAAGTGCGTTTAGCATCACGGATGCCATGGCGAGTGATCGCACACTTCTGCTTAAATTCAAGAAGTCTCTCTGTGGTTCTACTGTACCGGTACCTGCCCCATGCAGCGCGTTTCAAACGTACTACACGAGCACAAGCAGGAGACCACCAAGGCACGCATTTCTGAGAATGCCTGCCCGAAGTTTGGGGTATAGAATGAGAAGCTGCGGTTAAAACGGAGGACGAGAAGAGGTGTAAAAGCTCATCGATGGAGGACGAAGAAGGAACCTCTCTAAAAACAGTTAGGTGTGAGTAAAGGTTCCAATTTGCCTGATCAAATTGCCAGCGTGGGATGTGAAGAGGTAGTGAATATGAAGGGGAAGTAAGAATGATTGGGAAATGATCGCTGTCATGTAAGTCCGGAAGAACAGACCAAGTGAAGTCTAATGCGGTGGAGGAAGAGCAGACTGAGAGATCGATGCAAGAGAGAGTGTGAGTCCGAGGATCAAAATGGGTGTGAGTACCTGTATTTAAAACATGGAGGGGGTGGGTGGCAAGGAAAGCCTCTAACTGAATGCCACGGGAATCACAGTGAGACCCCCCCAGAGGAAATGGTGGGCATTAAAATCACTGTGGCCTGGTGGCTAAAGCTCCCGCTTCACACACGGAGGGCCCGGGTTCGATTCCCGGCGGGTGGAAACATTTCGACACGTTTCCTTACACCTATTGTCCTGTTCACCTAGCAGCAAATAGGTACCTGGGTGTTAGTCGACTGGTGTGGGTCGCATCCTGGGGGACAAGATTAAGGACCCCAATGGAAATAAGTTAGACAGTCCTCGATGACGCACTGACTTTCTTGGGTTATCCTGGGTGGCTAACCCTCCGGGGTTAAAAATCCGAACGAAATCTTATCTTATCTTATCTCAAGTAACAGAATCGGTGGTGGTAATGACGAAACAAGAAAGGCAATATCCGGAATAGATAATGCCCGAGAAGGAGAGAGATATAAAGAACAGAGCGTATACCACCTATGCAAGAGGATACGGGCTGCTGTGTAATGCAGCGAAGTATGAACAAATAGCTGATGGTACGGAATATCAGTGTGTAGAAGAAGGGCACTTTCATTAAAGGTCCCATCAGGAAAAGGATCTGAAGAATACAATAAATTATAGCCTGAGATGGGAGAGATAACAGCAGAGTGTAATTTTGGTTCCTGTAAGCAAACACCAACCGGGGAAAACTGGGAGAGTAACATCTGAAGCTCACCCCGATTACCCCTGAGGCCGCGTATATTCCACTGTAAATAGGGCATGATTGGCAATGATAAAGATACCTGAAATCCGCAGGTAAGGGTTCCTATGAACTAGAGGGGTTAGAAAAGTCCACATGCGGAGGCAGTGAAAAACGTTCAAGCAGCGAAGGAACGGTGCGCTGCGAAGAAAGGAGTTGCACAGATGGAGTAAAGGAGAGAGAAGGAGCGGAGGGTGGATCAGTGTCCATTGATGGTTTGGTCTCTGCAATATATTCAGAGATTGCTTCAAGTGTTTCAGAATTCAGAGACGTTGTATGGGAGACAATATTGGAAATGGTAGGGGGAGGATGAGTAAAGATTGGAACTGTAATGGACTGTACCAAGGTAGGGGGGGACGGAAGGGTGGAGGGAACTGGAGAAGCATGGAAGGGGACAGAAGAGGCAGAAATTTGGGAGGTGGCCGAAGAGGAAGAAACTTGGGAGGGAACAGGGGAGGAAGGTACAGTACGAGGAGGAGGGTGAACCTCTACACTTGTAACAGAGCCAGTGAGAGGGGGAGAACCAGGTACAGAGACAGGGAAGGGAAAATGAGGAGGTGGAAGATGGGTAGGAGGTGTTAACGGACCTTTTTTTGACTTTTGAGAAGTAAAGGGACGCTTGGGAAGAGGTGTCATACGAGATCTCGTCGCTACTGAGGCTTGTGAGAGAGAACACGAAGAAGCAAGATCAGACTGAGACGTTGAAGTAGGGACGTCTGAGCCGAGGACAGCAAAAGAATTAACTACAGGAGTGACTATGGGAGAGGTAACCACAGAGGTGGGTGCAGAAGATGGGATACCAGAAGTGGGGGGACGTTTTGAAACACAGGAATAAGAAACATTAGGTAGTCTCCCTTGGAGGCAGAGATGAGAAACTGCCATGGCATAAGTGAGACCTTCTGCCTCTTTGAGGTAACGGATTTCCCGCTCGTTTAAGTAGACTTGACAATGGCGAGAGTACGAAGGGTGAGCCTCATGACAATTAAGGCAAGAGGGAGGTCGATTGCAAGACGTATTAGAATGGTCATCAGCACCACAGACTGGGCATTCGGTGATAGATCTGCAATATTTCGCTGGATGGCCAAATTGCCAGCAATTTCTACACTGTTGCGATGTAGGGATCACCTTTTGAACTTGTAACCGATGTCCTGCTACATAAACTGAGGATGGGAGTTCACGGCTGTCAAAAGTTAAACAAGCCACATTGCTAGGGTATCATCTCCGCCCGCGGGCAGGAAGAACGTAAGTGTCTACCTTGAGGATTGGGAGATCTTGGAGTTCCAGCTGTTCAAGAATGTCAGTGCCACATGTCTGGAAATTTTGTTGAACTATGGTATGGGGCAGAATGATGGTACCACTACAAGAATTGAGGGAATGATGCTTTTCAATAGTTACAGGAACAGTATCGATGTGGGAAAGACGAGAAAGCTCATGAGCCTGGGTAGCATTCTGTACGGTGACGATGCGCGTACCACTCATAAGAGCATGAAAAGAAATATCTTTACCAACATGGTGTAGGAGTGCCTTGCCAATACTGTGGTCAGAAAGATAGGCAGTAGAGGAAGTCGGTCGTAAAGTGAAGAATTTAGTCCATTGTGCAGTCTGAAACTGAGCGTGGAAAGGTAGTGAAGGACGTGTCGATCTTTTCTGAGAAGAACGAGAAGGTGGAGAAGTATCATCAGCAGGTAATTGTCGTTGTCGTTTAGGCGTGGGACCAGAGTTGGTCCGACGTGGAACGGGCCGGCGATTCGAAAATTGCCGTACCGTAGAGGGAGAGGCCGGAAGCATAGTCAGAGGAGAGCGAAGGTCAGATAAATCGAAGGAGTCAGTCGAGGCCTCAGTACCTGAAGCGGGTGAGGAAACAGCACCGGCAAGAGGTACAGAGGCATGAGGAGTGTCCGAAGAGTGGTCCAAAGACGGGGCAGGGTCAGAACGGGGTGCGGTATCAAGAAGGGGCCCGGGGGTAGCAGGTTCATGGACTAGGGCTGCCATGGTTAGGTTACTTCTTTCTTTTTGTTTTTAAGAAAAAAAAAGAAAGAAAAGAAAATAAAAATAAAAAAAAAGAATAAAAAAAGGGGGGACCGGGGAGGGATAGTTCCTAGGAGGAATGAAATGGCCAGAAATCTCCCTCCGTGCCCAAGAGGACCTCAGCACCGCAAGTAGCGCAGATGCAGCATGGAACCCGTGCCATACCCTACCCATCATGCCAGTAAACCGGCAATCCGGGATAGCAACCTCACATCTGCCGAGCTACCTCGGTGGACAAAAGAGAGGGCGGCCGGAAATCCACCACAAAGCATTCCTCCTTCAGCCACCACCCAGAATCCGAAAGGTGGCTTCCAGAGATACTCCCGTCGCCCGAGAGACACCCAAAGTCACCCTCCAGGATACCGGAGACGGATCAGGACATCCCCAGGCAATCCAGATTCCACGGCAAACTACGCCACCGCCAAGAACCTCAACGGAATGGGATGGACCCCGGTACCCTTTCCCCTACCTAGGAACTAGTGTGCCTGTGGAAAAAAAAAAAAAAAAAAAAAAGGAAGGGCAAAAGGGAGGGGTGGGGAGGAGGAGGAGGAAAGGAAAAAGGGGAGGATGGGGAGGATGGGATAGGGAATGGGGGATTGGGGGGTAATTAGGTTCGGTCTGAGGAAGTAGACCGACAGGTCTAATTCCTCAGACCAAGAGCCTCTTCACCACGCCAAGGAGCCCCCCTTGAAGAGGAATGAAGTCAGTAACTCCCCAGATAACCAAATTCCCACCACAAATGGGAAGGTTGCTCTGCACCATCTACATGCGTTTCACTTGTTTTCATTTATTATAATAAAAAAACAAGCTATAAACCAGGTAGGGTCACACACATTTTGTTTTCATATTATTAAAACCTTAAATTTTTGCATTTTTCTTTACCTGACTTTGACTATATTTATATTATTTTTATTTCACCATGGTTGTAATTTTCATTCAAGGAGTTGTGTTTCCATGAGAAATTAGATTTAACCTAACTGGATTTTTAAGATCTTTTGCTATTATTCTCATATGATTAATTTGGAAACCACGAAACAGTATAGGACCAATGAAAGTCAAGTAAATTAGTTGAAAATTTTGATAAAACTGAAATAATGAGATAATTATCCTCATCTACAAATGTTATTAACCCTTTCAGAATCAGCAGGCCCTCTCCAAACCTTGTTCTCAGGGTCGGAAATTTTTCAAAAGAAAAAAAAAAAACTTATGAAATGATAGAGAGTCTTTTCCCGATAATAATGACACCAAAAGTATGAAATCTGATGGAAAACTTATGGAATTATGCTCTCATGAAGTTAGCGGTCTCGACAATGTTTGATGTTTACACATCAGCGATTTTGCCCAATTTGAGCCTTATTTTCAGCCAATTCCCATGTTCCAGTCGAAAAAATAATAGCTATTTCACTAGAACTCCATTTTGTCTATGGAATGAATACAAGAAACCACCCATTTACCAATTTCAACTATCCAATAAAGTGGTCAGAAATTTGCAATTTTGCCAATTTCACAAAAATTTCAAAAGATGCCAATTTTCAAATAGTGTACAAAATAAACCAGACAGACATTCCTGGAACTAAAGTAACATTTCCTCTGTTCATTAGTCACATCCCAAGGTCCCTCTTACATTTCTTTTGCTTTCCACTTTGAATTTTTATTCTCGCAAATAAATATTAGATTTACTGTTATGCAGACTACTGAATTAGTTTAGAAATGGTATAAATAATATCAGCACACTTGTGAATGAATATCAGACTCACCAGTTGATGTGTATTGGATGCATGGCATGATTTGTTTACTTTTGAACTTTGGCAAAAAATCGAACATTGTGAAACCAATCAAATTCATCTCAATTTCTGTAATATGTCTTCCATTCTATAAAATGAGACCAGGAAAACTAGAATACAACCATAAATAGCATATGAAAATACACTGCAAAGTCGCTGTTTTAAACCAAAAACACGGTCAGAGTTTTTTTGCTCATTATGCACTGTGTGCTGCAGGATTTTTTTTATACTGTGCACACTAACCACATAGACCCATTCTTTCATATGTAGGCTTACCAGCTTTCTCTCCCTAGATTTGAAGGTGCTAGAATTTATGTGTATTATTACGGCACCAACCCTGGCGTGCAAGCCATATTAGTACAGCACCAACCCTGAAAGGGTTAAGATTATACATAGATCAGTAAATGCTAAAAATTAAATCTATCAAAAATATTTGAAAAGAGAATAAGTGACAATAATAAAATCCTTGAAACTTTTACAAAAAATCCTATATAAATATTTGATAAAAATGAACACAAATGTCTGCAAGAACACTATAATTTATATTCTTAGCATAATATTTACATTTGTTCTTCCTAATTATTACATTTTATATTTCCTTTAAGGAAAAGGAGATGTAAACTAGAAAGAGAAAGGCACTCCTTATATAGGTAAAGGCAAAGAATAACAGAGTGGCTAAAAGAGGCCAACATATCTGTAATACATATAGAGACACTGGTCAGAGAAATAGTAAACATTGAATTTAAGCTAAAGGAGTCTTACAGGAGTCAAGATATGTGGGAAGAACTGAAAGCCATAAATGAAATGAAAGAACCCCAAAATATTTCTTTTATGCCAAATTGATGTCAAGAACAAAATCCAATATTGAGCACCTACTTAACCCTTTGACTGTCGCAACCCCCAATCCTGAGGTGTCTCCTGGTGTCGCAAAATTTAAAAAAAAAAAAAACATTATTCTCTTTTATGAAATGATAGAGAATCTTTTCTTGATTGTAATGACACCAAAAAAATGAAATTTGATGGAAAACTGAAGGAATTATGCTCTCGCGAAGTTAGAGACCTCGGCGCTGTTTACAAATCGGTGATTTCGCCCACTTTGAGCCCTATTTTCGGCTAATTCCATTGTTCCAGTCACCCAAACTCATAGCTATTTCTTTAGAACTCCATTTTTTCTATCGATTGAATACAAGAAACTACCCATTTGCCAATTTCAACTACCTAATAATGTGGTCAGAAATTTGCAATTTGGCCAATTTCACGAAAACTAAAAAATATGACAATTTCAAAATAAGGTCCAGCATGAACAATGCAGACATTCCTGGCTCTAAAATAACATTTTCTTTGCTCATCAGTCATGTCTCCAGGCCCCTCTGATATTACTCTTGCTTTCTATTTTGAATTTTTATTCAAACAAAAAATAGAAGACTTACTATTATGCAGACTACTGCAATACTGTAATAATTGTATAAATAACATCAACCCATTCATGACTGCATATTAGAATGGCTAGTTGGACATTTATTGGACAATGGTACCATTTGTTTACTTTTGAACATTGGCAAAAATCAAACATTTCCCCTACTTTGAGCTCCATTTCTTTTTATGGGAAAATCAATCAAAATCACCTCTATTTCTATAATATGTTTTCCATTCTATCAAATGAGACCAAGAAAACGAGAATACAACCATAAATACTATACGAAAATAGACTACAAAGTCGGCATTTTAATTAAAAAAACTGTCGGAGTTTTTTTTTCTCATTATGCACTGCGTGCTCCAGGATTTTTTTTATATGGTGCACACTGACCACACAGACCCCTTCTCTCACATGTGGGCCTACCAGCTTTCTCCTGCTTGATTTGAAGCCGCTAGAATTTATGATTATATATACGTCAAACACGGTACCTCGTAAGAGGTATATATATGGCCACGACAGTCAAAGGGTTAAACGAGATGGGTGCTACACAGATGACAGCGAGGAAATGAGTGAGCTACTCAAGTCCCAGTATGACAGAGTTGAAGACCTAAATGAATTTTTTTTAAGACAGAATTTCATAAACTTGAACCTATCTGATATAATCCTGATGCCAAATGACTTCGAAAAGGCACTCTCAACACTGTTATGGTATATCCCTTTTATATATTCTCATGAGTTTATAGCTAAAATATTCCTGAAACATTAACATTAACATGTTCTATCTCCTGAATGTACTTGTGAATGTCTCACAAGATGAACTTTTACACTAAAACACCTGAAACCCTTAGCACATTGATATAGTTTATCTCCTGTATGTACTCGCATATGTCTCACAAGATTGCCTTTTCACTAAAACATTTCAGACAGTACATTGATATGGTTTATTTCCCATATGTACTCTCATATGTGTCACAAGACTGCTTTTTTCAATAAAACATTTCAGACACTGTGAACATTCATATGGTTTCTCTCCTGTATGTACTCTCATATGTCTCACCAATTTGCTTTTTTCAATAAAACATTTCAGACACTCTGAACATTCATATGTTTTCTCTCCTGTATGTACTCTCACATGTTTCACAAGATATCTTTTTTGACTGAAACATTTCAGACACTCTGAACATTGATATGGTTTATCTCCTGTATGTACTCTCATATGTGCCACAAAACTTCTTTTTACACTAAAACGTCTCTGACACTCTGAACATTCATATGGTTTCTCTCCTGTATGTACTCTCATATGTGTCACAAGACTTGTTTTTTGACTAAAACATTTCAGACACTCTGAACATTTATATGGTTTATCTCCTGTATGTACTCTCATATGTGTCACAAGTTTGCTTTTTTCAATAAAACATTTCTGACACTCTGAACATTCATATGGTTTCTCTCCTGTATGTACTCTCATATGTGTCAAAAGACTACTTTTTTGACTAAAACATTTCAGACACTCTGAACAATGATATGGTTTCTCTCCTGTATGTACTCTCATATGTTTCACAAGTTTGCTTTTTTCAATAAAACATTTCAGACACTCTGAACATTGACATGGTTTCTCTCCTGTATGCACTCTTATATGTGTCACAAGTCTGTTTTTTTGACTAAAACATTTCAGACACTCTGAACATTGATATGGTTTCTCTCCTGTATGCACTCTCATATGTGTCACAAGTCTGTTTTTTTGACTAAAACATTTCAGACACTCTGAACATTGATATGGTTTCTCTCCTGTATGTACTCTCATATGTCTCACAAGACTTTTTTTTTCACTAAAACATTTCAGACACTCTGAACATTGATATGGTTTATGTTCTTTATGTTTTTCCATATTTTTTAAATGAAGGTATTTAATTTAAAATACTTTAGTCATACAACAGTGGTATAGTTAATTTTCCTTATGTACTCACATGTCTATTTCATGAATTTTTTTAATTATTTTGGACACTGAACACATAGTTTTCTTTATGAAAAAATCCTATGTTAAGTTTTATTCAGGCAAAACTTTTCCTACTTATGAGTGCTAATAAAGTTTATATTGTGTAAAAACACTATCATAATTTTTGTTTTGTGTTAAAAGATTAATATATGTACTAGAGCACTGCAGATATACTCAATGACATTTTTATTATTATTTCCTCTTGTGTTTAAACAATTTTTTCTGAAAATTTTTAATTACAAAATTACGAACTTGTTTTTTTTCATTAAGCCTTTGAAGGTTCAGATTCCCAATTTGAAAATTCCCCACAAAATCCAAGAATCTAAAAAAAAAAAAATGATTTTTTCTTATGAAATGGTAGAGATTTTTTTTCTGAAGGTAATAAAACAAAAAGTATTAATTTGATCAAGAATTTATGAAGTTATGCTCCCACGAATGTTCCTGTATAAGCAATATTTATGCATTGGCAATTTTACCCACTTTGAGTCTTGTTTTTGACCAGTTACATTGATCTGTTAGACCAAATTCTTATCTATTTTGCTAGTATGTGTTCCAATGCAGGCATTCCTGGTGCTAAACTAACATTTACACTATTTATTAGTTACATTTCCAGGCTTTACAGATGAATTTGATTTTGTTTTTTTATTCACAGATAATTTTTATTCACACACACACAAAAAAAATTACTGTTACTCAATATTGTAATATTGTATAAATAATATCAGCACATTCAGGAATGCACATTTGACCCACCGTCTGGCATACATTGCACACGTGATGCGATTTGTTTATCCTCTATCTAACATTTGCAAAAATAGAATATTTTTGCTACTCTGAACTCAATTTCAGGCTATTTTCAGTACTAAAATCTAACAAAATAATTTCTGTAATACATCTTCAATTCTATCAAATGAGACCAAGAAACAGTGAATGCTACCATAAAAACCATATGAAAATACACTGAAAATTTGCTGTTTTAATCCAAAAACAGTTGTTTTTTTCTCATTATGCACTGTGTGCTGCAGGATTTGTTTTATATAGTTCACACTTACCATATTGATGCATTCTCTCATATTTAGGCCCAAATTTACCACTCACAGCTTATCTGAGTAAGCTGAGCTCATGATGTAGTACTACAGCTTGGACCCTGGCTTAAAAGTCATAGAACAATGGACTCTCAAAGAATTAATTGCCATTCATTTTTAGATAGAATACCCAAAATGAAAAGCAAAATTGTTTAATAAGCAATGCTTAGCTAGTTAAAAATACACAAGAATAACAGATGTTGCCTTTCTTGAAGTACTGAAGATATAGCATCTTTCAAGACACAACCTGGTAGTCTTCTGCAAAATACTTCTGCAATATCAGTTGTTGTTCAAGACACTTACACTGGTGCTTCTTAAAGTATTGATGATGTAGTGTCTGGCAAGAAACAACCTGGTAGTCTTCTGCAAAATACTTCTGCAATATCAGTTGTTGTTCAAGACACTTACACTGGTGCTTCTTAAAGTATTGATGATGTAGTGTCTGGCAAGAAACAACCTGGTAGTCTTCTACAAAATACTTCTGCAACAGAAAGATAATTGAGTACAGTAAAATATTCCACAATTACCAACAAAACATATTTATTTATTTATTTATTTATTTATAATTTGAGCACACTTACAGAGGTACAAAAAAAATACAGATAAGAGCAGCATGCCAAAGCCACTTATACTATGCATAGCATTACGGGCTGGCTTAAAATTAACTTAAGATTAACTAAGCAATGATGAAATCAGTGAAAAACATTAATGTAAACTGATTACTATAAAGCACAAGTGAGTATTACAAAGACAGGTCATTGTTATAAATTCAGTAGAATGGAGTATTCTGTTAGGTAGTGTATTTAAAAAATAATAAAGTTAGATTGGGTTTTAGGTTTAACATTTATGTGATATAATTGTGAGAAACATTTAAGATATACAATTTATAAGGTTCAGTTATTCAGTATTTATTTGGTTTTGGGTGAGTAAGTGATCTTTGAGAAGAGACTTGAATTTATAAACAGGTAGTGTTTCTTTTATATTTACAGGTAATGAATTCCAGATTTTAGGGCCTTTTATGTGCATTGAGTTTTTGCATAGCGTGAGATGGACACGAGGAATATCAAAGAGTGATCTGTGCCTTGTGTTATGGTCATGTGTTCTGTTGAGGTTGGCAAGGAGATGTTTGAGGGGAGGGTTAATATCAGAGTTGAGTGTTCTATGTATGTAATAGGTGCAGTAATAAGTATGGATGTTTTGTATGGTGAGTAGGTTGAGTGTATTGAACATTGGTGGAGTGTGCTGCCTGTAGTGAGAATTTGTTATCATTCTAACTGCAGCCTTTTGTTGGGTAATTAGTGGTCTGAGATGGTTACTTGTTGTTGAGCCCCATGCACAAATTCCATAGGTGAGATAGGGGTAAATAAGAGAGTGATATAGGGCCAGGAGGGCTGACTGTGGAGCATAGTACCGTATCTTCGATAGTATGCCTACAGTCTTGGAAATTTTCTTAGAAATTTGTTGTATATGTGTATGAAATTTGAGTCTATTATCAAGGTGGATTCCTAAGAATTTTCCCTCTGTTAGCTTTGTGATAGGTGATCCGTTTATCATTATGTTAAGAGGGACATCTGTAGCTCTGTTACCAAACTGAATGAAGTAGGTTTTGTCAATGTTTAGTGTAAGTTTGTTAGTACTCATCCAGGTAGATATTTTCTGTAATTCGGTATTTACAGTATTGGCTAGCGTGACTGGGCTCGGGTGGGAGAAGACGTATGTTGTGTCATCAGCAAATAGTGCGGGTTTGAGTAATTGAGAAGCATTTGGTAGGTCATTTATGTATAGGAGAAAGAGAAGAGGGCCAAGGACACTTCCCTGTGGGACACCAACTGTAATTGGTTGTGCAGAAGAGTTTGCCCCATTTGCGTACACATATTGGCTTCTGTTGCTGAGGTATGACTTGAGGTAGTTGAGGGAGTGCCCTCTTATACCATAGTGTGACAATTTTACGTGGAGCAAGTCATGGTCAACTGTATCAAAAGCTTTACGTAAGTCAATGAAGATCCCCAGTGGGACTTCTTTTTTCTCTATTGCAGTGTATATATGTTCTAGCATGTGTATAATAGCATCATTAGTATTTTTATTAGGCCTGAATCCAAATTGGCAGGGGTTGAGTATGTTTTGGGAGATAAGGTAGGAGTAGATTCGTTTATGAATTAATTTTTCGAAGATTTTTGAGAGAGGGTGTAAGTTGGATATTGGCCTATAGTTATTCAACTCTGTTTGGTCTCCTCCTTTGTGGATCGGGGTGACCCTTGCTATTTTGAGTACTGTAGGGAAGGTGGAGGATTCAATGGATTTGTTAAAGAGTGTTGCAGTGATTGGTGATAGCACTTGTGACACTTTTTTGTATATAAAGGGTGGTAAGGTATTTAAATCTCCTGCCTTGTTTTTTAGTGCGTTGATAATAAGGGAGACTTCGTATGGGTTAGTCGGAGCTAGGAACAGTGTGTTCGGGTAGTTGCCGGTGAGGTAGTCATTTGGTGGGGTATCTGAGCTTGGGATTTTATTGGCAAGGTTTTGTCCTATAGTGGAGAAGAAATCATTGAGTCTGTTTGCTGTTTCTGTTGGTGGGAGTTGGGGTTCATCTGATTTTGCTAATTTTATTTCGCTATTTCGTGATATCTTTTTTGTTCCCAGAATTTCTGATAGGGTTTTCCAGGTCTTTTTTATATCACCTCGTAAGTTGGATAATCTGTTCTCATAATACAATTTTTTTGCCCTTCTTATCAGGCTGGTTAGGATTGACGAGTAACGTTTTGTTTGGTCTCTGGTTATGTGACCCATTCTGTACTGTTTTTCATATTGGTGTTTTGTATTTATGGATTTGAGAATGCTGGGTGTTAGCCAGGGACTGTTCAGTCTCTTAGCTGTCATCTGCTTAGTTTTTTTAGGGCAGTGCTTGTTATAGAGGTATTGAGTCTTTTTTAGAAAATTATTAATACATTCGTCAATATCTGTATTGATTTCTAGCTCAGTGTGCCAGTCAATGTTTGCTACTGCTGTTGTGAAGTTATTAATGGCTGCCTCATTGTGAAGTCTGAAGGTGACTTTAGTAGTGTCTTGGGGTAATTTACCAAGAGTTGTTATGAGGAAAGTAGGGTAGTGGTCTGTGGTATTATCTGTAATTATGCCTGATTTTAAAGGGGATATGGTGTTGGTCCAGATGTGGTCAAGTAGGGAAACACTAGTCTCTGTAACTCTTGTAGGTTTTGTTACTGTTGGTAGCAACATACAGTTACTCATTGTGTTTGTGAATTCAGTAACGTGTGGGTCCTGGTCTTGCAGGAGATTTATATTGAAGTCACCTGAGAGTAGTAAGTGATCTTTGTTCATGCGTGCATCAGTTATCATACTTCCTAGGTTTTGACTAAATTGGCTAATGTTTGACTGTGGAACTCTGTAGATGTTTATCAATGTGAGAGGTTTTTGTAGGTATTTGGATTTGAATTTGGCTATTATATATTCCCCATGTTCATCTCTTGTGCAAGTATTAGTGATACATTCTAGTTGGTCTGAGTAGTATATGGCTGTGCCACCCCCTTGTTGGTCTGGCCTACAGTTGTGTATGGCTGTGTAACCAGGAATGGCATAGACATCTGTACTATCAGGCTTTAGCCAGGTTTCAGTTAGTGTAATGATGGACATATTGGCATGTAAGGAATTTAGTAATGCTATGAGGTCATCGTAATGCTTGCTTAAAGATCTGATATTGTAGTTAAAGATAGTTATGTTGTTGTTGGCACTGAGAAGTGCCTTTGATTGTTCTGCAGTGTAGTAATTACAGTAACTGTTTGATTCATTTAAGTCATTAAATAAGAGGTTGGTATCTGGATCAATGCTTGTAATCATAAGATTTGTAGTGAATCTATAGTTAGAATTAAGTATAAAACAAAGTAAATAGTCTTAAGCTAAAAAATAGCACCTGAATTATTTAACAAATGTAAAATAATGAGCTAAGGTAATTTTTTTTTTTTTTTTTTTTTTAGCTAAAATAAAGGAGACAATATAAAAGGGACTAGTACAAATAAAGTGATGATCAAATAATGGAGCTTGGGAATATGATAGTAGGTAGTACTATAAAATAAATGAGCTTTGGAATATAATGGCAAAATTGTGAACTTGTTCTACTTTAGCACCTGAGAATAGCACCTTGATTATTTTAACAATTGTGAATGTATAAGCTAGGGTAGTTATATAAAGCTAAAATAAAGGAGAAAATATATAAGGGACTAAAATTAAGTAATGGTAAACAAAGTTAAATGGACAGATGGTCACTATGAAATAATATTGGTTTAGGAGTAAGATCTGATTTGTAATATTAGATAAATTGAGCAGTTTATTGCACAATAAAAGTAAAAAAAATGAGGTAGTTGGTACTAGCTAGCAAAAGATAGTTTTGGTACTTGCAAAAAAGTAATTGGAATATACACTAATTGCATACACAATGTAAAGTGACTAAAAAAACAAGTAGTGATAAACAAAATTAAATGGACAGGTAAGAAAAAATGAATATTATTAATTTGGAGTAAGATTTGACTTTTAATTTAAAATTATGAGCAATTAATAGCAGTAAGAAAGTTATAGAGTATTGGAGGTAGTTGGCATTAGCTAGTGATGAAAAATAATAAAAATAATAATGTACAATATAATAGTAACGTACACTATATGCACCACACGTATATATGTATTAAGGGCACTTATCTAATCTGTTACAGAAATGTCAGCTTTTCTAAGGAAGGTAGAGAAATCATGTTCGTTTGAGATGGTATATTGTTGTCCTGTTGATGTTTTCCTTACTAGTATTTTCCCATCTCGCGTGAAACACTGATGTATTTTGTTTTCCTGTTTAAGTTTTCTCAGCCTGAACAGAAGGTTTTGACGTTTTTTTGTTAGACACTCATTTATGTACACTCCATTTTTCATTGTAATTGCTGATTTAATTAGGTCCTTTCTTTTATCGTATGAATGAAGTCGGATCATTATACTGTGTTTACTTCCTGGTTTTCCTAACAAACGTGTTTCTTTGATTTCATTGTTTTGCACGATGACTTGTACGTGGTCCTGTATTATCCTGACAGCAGTTTCTTTGCACTGAGCTTGTGTTATGTCACTAGGAATGTGTGGACTGTTTATTATAACTGCATCAGACAACTTATCTTGTTCAGTTTTGTCGTCTTGGAAATCAAGGTATTCATTTAGTCAAGTGTGCATGTTCTGATTCCAGTCCTTGATTGCTTCTTCAACCTTCATATTTATTGTTGTTATTTGCTCAGTGTGACTGGCTATAGCTGCTTTTAGAGTATTTTCTGTGTCAACACTTCCCGATGTAATCTTCTCTTCAAGGTTTTGGATCTTATTCTCGAGGTTGGTTATCTTGGAATCTCGTCGCTCGAGTGCTGCTTTGATATCTTTGATTTCATTTTCTAGAGCAACGATGTAGTCCTTGATATTGTCAGGAATAATCGTACCTGAGTTATCATGGATGAATCCTTTGAAGGGAGTGGAGTTGGAGGGGGAGTCAGCCATGTTTGTTGTTGTTGTTGTTGTTCCCTGGGTGGCGTCGGTGAGGGGGGTTGATGATACACTGGCGTCCTGCTGGGTAGACAAGTTGAGTTCTAGGGTCCTTGCTGTTATTCTTTTATTACTGGTGTTGTGTCTTCTGCGATATCCTTTCATAGTATCACTGAAGTAGATACTGTGTAGCAATGGAGGAGAAGGCTTGTTTTCTCGGAGCTTGGGTTAAGTGGTTGTCTGGCAGCGGAGGCAGTGTTTGGGTTAGCAGGGCTGTCTTCCTTAGATCTTCTAATTTTGTCAAGATTTGGGTTACATTCTTAGTATTCTTGGGTCATGTTGTGGTCTACGTGGGTTCATGTAGTTGAACTTTCACTTAGGCCATCACAAGTTTTGATGGGCGATGTTTTTTTGAGAAAGAAGAGCTGGTAGGATACCGTTGCTGCCGCTGCCGCTGCCGCTGCCGCTAAACTAAAATAATTTTTGATCTATTGTCACATGTTTCACTAAATAAAATTGTCCCTTTTAAATGTTTATCTGTAAAGATCTTCAAGATAAATCACAAATTGTGTATGGATAGACCACAGGCATCAGTAAGTGGTGGTGATAGTGGCGGAGGTGGTGCCACGGCCACGCAGTATGATGCAACAGCCCAGGTTGGGACCCACGCGGCTGAATCATCAGATCCAGGACAAAGTGGAGCATCATCCACCCCTCACACCACAACCATAACTACAACGACAACCAGCTTATGGTGTGCTGTATCCACCAGCAAACTGCATCTGGGATTGTCAGCACAATCCCAATTTTGTTCACAATCCCCATCAGTTTGATGACACTTGAAGTGAAATCCTGCCAGTTTGTTCCCTTGGAAACACTGAAAATAAATTAGAATTCTTTGAACTATTATTTGACTAGCCCTTGATGAAAAATATTATCAGGGAAAGTATTTTGATATTTTGATTACACCATGACAAATAGAATCACATCACCACAGTCAAGACTACACCGATAGAAAGAGACAACTGTTTACCTGGAGTTTACCTGGAGAGAGTTCCGGGGGTCAACGCCCCAGCAGCCCGGTCTGTGACCAGGCCTCCTGGTGGATCAGAGCCTGATCAACCAGGCTGTTACTGCTGGCTGCATGCAAACCAAAGTACGAGCCACAGCCCGGCTGATCAGGAACCAACTTTAGGTGCTTGTCCAGTGCCAGCTTGAAGACTGCCAGGGGTCTGTTGGTAATCCCCCTTATGTATGCTGGGAGGCAGTTTAACAGTCTCGGGCCCCTGACACTTATTGTATGGTCTCTTAACGTGCTAGTGACACCCCTGCTTTTCATTGGGGGGGATGTTGCATCGTCTGCCAAGTCTTTTGCTTTCGTAGTGAGCGATTTTCATGTGCAAGTTCGGTACTAGTCCCTCTAGGATTTTCCAGGTGTATATAATCATGTATCTCTCCTGCCTGCATTCCAGGGAATACAGGTTCAGGAACCTCAAGCACTCCCAGTAATTGAGGTGTCTTATCTCCGTTATGCTCGCCGTGAAGGTTCTCTGTACATTTTCTAGGTCAGCAATTTAACCTGCCTTGAAAGGTGCTGTTAGTGTGCAGCAATATTCCAGCCTAGATAGAACAAGTGACCTGAAGAGTGTCATCATGGGCTTGGCATCCCTAGTTTTGAAGGCTCTCATCATCCATCCTGTCATTTTTCTAGCAGATGCGATTGATACGATGTTATGGTCATTGAAGGTGAGATCCTCCAACATGTTCACTCCCAGGTCTTTGACGTTGGTGTTTCGCTCTATTTTGTGGCCAGAATTTGTTCTGTACTCAGATTAAGATTTAATTTCCTCAAGTTTATCATACCTGAGTAATTGAAATTTCTCATCGTTGAACTTAATATTGTTCTCTGCAGCCCACTGAAAGATTTGGTTGATGTCCGCCTGGAGCCTTGCAGTATCTGCAATGGAAGACACTGTCATGCAGATTCGGGTGTCAACTGCAAAGGAAGACACGGTGCTGTGGCTGACATCCTTGTCTATGTCAGATATAAGGATGAGGAACAAAATGGGAGCAAGTACTGTGCCTTGTGGAACAGAGCTTTTCACTGTAGCTGCCTCAGACTTTACTCTGTGTTCTGTTAGTGAGGAAATTATAGATCCATCGACCGACTTTTCCTGTTATTCCTTTAGCACGCATTTTGTGCGCTATTACACCATGGTCACACTTGTTGAAGGCTTTTGCAAAGTCTGTATATATTACATCTGCATTCTTTTTGTCTTCTAGTGCATCTAGGACCTTGTCATAGTGATCCAATAGTTGAGACAGACAGGAGCGACCTGTTCTAAACCGATGTTGCCCTGGGTTGTGTAACTGATGGGTTTCTAGATGGGTGGTGATCTTGCTTCTTAGGACCCTTTCAAAGATTTTTATGATATGGGATGTTAGTGCTATCGGTCTGTAGTTCTTTGCTGTTGATTTACTGCCCCCTTTGTGGAGTGGGGCTATGTCTGTTGTTTTTAGTAACTGTGGGACGACCCCCGTGTCCATGCTCTCTCTCCATAGGATGGTAAAGGCTCGTGATAGGGGCTTCTTGTAGTTCTTGATGAACACGGAGTTCCATGAGTCTGGCCCTGGGGCAGAGTGCATGGGCATGTCATTTATCGCCTGTTCGAAGTCATTTGGCATCAGGATAACATCAGATAGGCTTATTTTTTTATTTTTATTATCACACTGGCCGATTCCCACCAAGGCAGGGTGGCCCGAAAAAGAAAAACTTTCACCATCATTCACTCCATCACTGTCTTGCCAGAAGGGTGCTTTACACTACAGTTTTTAAACTGCAACATTAACACCCCTCCTTCAGAGTGCAGGCACTGTACTTCCCATCTCCAGGACTCAAGTCCGGCCTGCCGGTTTCCCTGAATCCCTTCATAAATGTTACTTTGCTCACACTCCAAGAGCACGTCAAGTATTAAAAACCATTTGTCTCCATTCACTCCTATCAAACACGCTAATGCATGCCTGCTGGAAGTCCAAGCCCCTCGCACACAAAACCTCCTTTACCCCCTCCCTCCAACCTTTCCTAGGCCGATCCCTACCCCTCCTTCCTTCCACTACAGACTGATACACTCTTGAAGTCATTCTGTTTCGCTCCATTCTCTCTACATGTCCGAACCACCTCAACAACCCTTCCTAAGACCTCTGGACAACAGTTTTGGTAATCCCGCACCTCCTCCTAACTTCCAAACTACGAATTCTCTGCATTATATTCACACCACACATTGCCCTCAGACATGACATCTCCACTGCCTCCAGCCTTCTCCTCGCTGCAACATTCATCACCCACGCTTCACACCCATATAAGAGCGTTGGTAAAACTATACTCTCATACATTTCCCTCTTTGCCTCCAAGGACAAAGTTCTTTGTCTCCACAGACTCCTAAGTGCACCACTCACTCTTTTTCCTCATCAATTCTATGATTCACCTCATCTTTCATAGATCCATCCGCTGACACGTCCACTCCCAAATATCTGAATACGTTCACCTCCTCCATACTCTCTCCCTCCAATCTGATATTCAATCTTACATCACCTAATCTTTTTGTTATCCTCATAACCTTACTCTTTCCTGCATTCACCTTTAATTTTCTTCTTTTGCACACCCTACCAAATTCATCCACCAATCTCTGCAACTTCTCTTCAGAATCTCCCAAGAGCACACTGTCATCAGCAAAGAGCAGCTGTGACAACTCCCACTTTGTGTGTGATTCTTTATCTTTTAACTCCACGCCTCTTGCCAAGACCCTCGCATTTACTTCCCTTACAACCCCATCTATAAATATATTAAACAACCACGGTGACATCACACATCCTTGTCTAAGGCCTACTTTTACTGGGAAAAAATTTCCCTCTTTCCTACATACTCTAACTTGAGCCTCACTATCCTCGTAAAAACTCTTCACTGCTTTCAGTAACCTACCTCCTACACCATACACTTGCAACATCTGCCACATTGCCCCCCTATCCACCCTGTCATACGCCTTTTCCAAATCCATAAATGCCACAAAGACCTCTTTAGCCTTATCTAAATACTGTTCACTTATATGTTTCACTGTAAACACCTGGTCCACACACCCCCTACCTTTCCTAAAGCCTCCTTGTTCATCTGCTATCCTATTCTCCGTCTTACTCTTAATTCTTTCAATTATAACTCTACCATACACTTTACCAGGTACACTCAACAGACTTATCCCCCTAAAATTTTTGCACTCTCTTTTATCCCCTTTGCCTTTATACAAAGGAACTATGCATGCTCTCTGCCAATCCCTAGGTACCTTACCCTCTTCCATACATTTATTAAATAATTGCACCAACCACTCCAAAACTATATCCCCACCTGCTTTTAACATTTCTATCTTTATCCCATCAATCCTGGCTGCCTTACCCCCTTTCATTTTACCTACTGCCTCACGAACTTCCCCCACACTCACAACTGGCTCTTCCTCACTCCTACAAGATGTTATTCCTCCTTGCCCTATACACGAAATCACAGCTTCCCTATCTTCATCAACATTTAACAATTCCTCAAAATATTCCCTCCATCTTCCCAATACCTCTAACTCTCCATTTAATAACTTTCCTCTCCTATTTTTAACTGACAAATCCATTTGTTCTCTAGGCTTTCTTAACTTGTTAATCTCACTCCAAAACTTTTTCTTATTTTCAACAAAATTTGTTGATAACATCTCACCCACTCTCTCATTTGCTCTCTTTTTACATTGCTTCACCACTCTCTTAACCTCTCTCTTTTTCTCCATATACTCTTCCCTCCTTGCATCACTTCTACTTTGTAAAAACTTCTCATATGCTAACTTTTTCTCCCTTACTACTCTCTTTACATCATCATTCCACCAATCGCTCCTCTTCCCTCCCGCACCCACTTTCCCGTAACCACAAACTTCTGCTGAACACTCTAACACTACATTTTTAAACCTACCCCATACCTCTTCGACCCCATTGCCTATGCTCTCATTAGCCCATCTATCCTCCAATAGCTGTTTATATCTTACCCTAACTGCCTCCTCTTTTAGTTTATAAACCTTCACCTCTCTCTTCCCTGATGCTTCTATTCTCCTTGTATCCCATCTACCTTTTACTCTCAGTGTAGCTACAACTAGAAAGTGATCTGATATATCTGTGGCCCCTCTATAAACATGTACATCCTGAAGTCTACTCAACAGTCTTTTATCTACCAATACATAATCCAACAAACTACTGTCATTTCGCCCTACATCATATCTTGTATACTTATTTATCCTCTTTTTCTTAAAATATGTATTACCTATAACTAAACCCCTTTCTATACAAAGTTCAATCAAAGGGCTCCCATTATCATTTACACCTGGCACCCCAAACTTACCTACCACACCCTCTCTAAAAGTTTCTCCTACTTTAGCATTCAGGTCCCCTACCACAATTACTCTCTCACTTGGTTCAAAGGCTCCTATACATTCACTTAACATCTCCCAAAATCTCTCTCTCTCCTCTGCATTCCTCTCTTCTCCAGGTGCATACACGCTTATTATGACCCACTTCTCGCATCCAACCTTTACTTTAATCCACATAATTCTTGAATTTACACATTCATATTCTCTTTTCTCCTTCCATAACTGATCATTTAACATTACTGCTACCCCTTCCTTTGCTCTAACTCTCTCAGATACTCCAGATTTAATCCCATTTATTTCCCCCCACTGAAACTCTCCTACCCCCTTCAGCTTTGTTTCGCTTAGGGCCAGGACATCCAACTTCTTTTCATTCATAACATCAGCAATCATCTGTTTCTTGTCATCCGCACTACATCCACGCACATTTAAGCATCCCAGTTTTATGAAGTTTTTCTTCTTCTCTTTTTTAGTAAATGTCTACAGGAGAAGGGGTTACTAGCCCATTGCTCCCGGCATTTTAGTCGCCTCATACGACACGCATGGCTTACGGAGGAAAGATTCTTTTCCACTTCCCCATGGACAATAGAAGAAATAAAGAAGAACAAGAGCTATTTAGAAAAAGGAGAAAAACCTAGATGTATGTATATATATATGCATGTGCGTGTCTGTGAAGTGTGACCAAAGTGTAAGTAGGAGTAGCAAGATATCCCTGTTATCTAGCGTGTTTATGAGACAGAAAAAGAAACCAGCAATCCTACCATCATGCAAAACAGTTACAGGTTTTTGTTTCACAGTCATCTGGCAGGACGGTAGTACTTCCCTGGGTGGTTGCTGTCTACCAACCTACTACCATAATCAGATAGGCTTGTGTTAACCAAATTCTGTGGCTCTCTCATAAAAAATTCATTTTGATCTTTGACTCTCAGTCTGGTTAGTGGCTTGCTAAAAACTGAGTCATATTGGGACTTGAGTAGCTCACTCATTTTCTTGCTGTCATCTGTGTAGGATCCATCTTGTTTAAGTAAGCGCTCAATACTGGACATTGTTATCGACTTTGATTTGGCATAGGAGAAGAAATACTTTGGGTTTCTTTCGATTTCATTTATGGCTTTTAGTTCTTCCTGCGATTCCTGACTCCTATAAGATTCCTTTAGCTTAAGTTCGATGTTTGCTATTTCTCTGACCAGTGTCTCCCTACGCATTTCAGATATATTGACCTCTTTTAGCCGCTCTGTTATTCTTTTCCGTCGCCTGTAAAGGGAGCACCTGTCTCTTTCCATTTTACATCTACTCCTCCTTTTTCTTAGAGGAATAAGCCTTGTGCATACTTCGAGTGCCGCCAAGTTAATCTGTTCTAGGCATAAGTTGGGGTCTGTGTTGCTTAGTATATCTTCCCAGCTTATATCAGTTAGGACTTGGTTTACTTGGTCCCACTTTATGTTTTTGTTATTGAAGTTGAATTTGGTGAATGCTCCCTCATGACTAATCTCATTATGTCGGTCTGGGGCTCCACGCATACATGTCTGAACCTCAATTATGTTGTGATCTGAGTACAGGAGGGCCCCACTTATACGGCAGGTTAGGTTCCAGGCTACCGCCGTAAAGCGGAAATCGCCGTAAAGTGGAACACCCTTTTTTTCCACTTATAAATGCATACAAACACTAGATAACAAGTTTACACTAACATATAATAAGTTAGCAATAGAACCAGGCATCAAAAAACAATAAAAAGGTACAATACACACATAGTGCACTCATTACTTACCTTAAAATATTTATAGTCTTAATCTAGGGTGAGACAAGTAGTATTTATTGTAAGAAATCAAGTGTGGTATGTATTGTAATAGCCAGGCTACCTTACCAGGCCACCCCACCCACACATACTATTCTATGATATTTAAGCATCCCAGAGTGATAAAATGTATATACAGTTCACTCATTACTTACCTTAAAATATTTGTAGTCTTAATGTAGGGTCAGGAGTAAGTAAATGAGATAAAACGAATAAATGAGAGAGAGAAAGAATGAGTACATGAGAGGTGACAGGCGCAGAGTAAACAAACCAGGCTCCCACATCTTATATTTATGTTTATTTATTCTATTGTGGGGTGTATTTATCATCTTTTTATGTTATGTATCGTGTTTATTATATAATTTTTAAAAAAATATCATGGATGGATTAATGAAAATGTGCATATTACCGTAATATACGACATTTAATGAGACTCGGTGAGTATTGTTATTATGGCGTCACTTGTGCAAGTCGTCTGCTACCACATCTCACATTTATGTTTATTTATTCTACTGTGGGGTGTATTTATCTTATTTATATGTTATGCATCGTGTTTATATAATTTTGAAAAAAATATCATGGATGGATTAATGAAAATGTGTATATTACCGTAATATACGACATTTAATGAGACTCGGCGAGTATTGTTATTATCACCACTTGTGCAAGTCGTCTGCTACCACATCTCACATTTATGTTTATTTATTCTACTGTGGGGTGTATTTATCTTATTTATATGTTATGCATCGTGTTTATTATATAATTTTGAAAAAAATATCATGGATGGATTAATGAAAATGTGTATATTACTGTAATATACGACATTTAATGAGACTCGGTGAGTATTGTTATTATCATTTCTAATATTGCGTCACTTGTGCAAGTCGTCTGCTACCACATCTCACATTTATGTTTATTTATTCTACTGTGGGGTGTATTTATCTTATTTATATGTTATGCATCGTGTTTATTATATAATTTTGAAAAAAATATCATGGATGGATTAATGAAAATGTGTATATTAACGTAATATACGACATTTAAATGACTCGATGTATGTAAGTTTATTTAGGTACAGGTATACATAAGTATAATTATCAGAGTATATATAAAATATGAAATAACTTTTAAAAACATTTGAAATTTTGGAGTTTCCAGACAAAATGGAGAGACTTAGTGCTTACTGAGCTCATGGAGAATGTAAACAAACAGGGTGGGGCACGGTGACCGTATTAGAAAGTCAGGTGGGGGGAGCCGTATAGCGAGTTTTGGTCATAATTTGAAATGTCCGTATTAGCGGAACGCCGTAAAGTGAAACGCCGTAAAGCGGGGCCTTCCTGTATATTGTTTTTGATATGGTGACATTTCTTATCAGATCATCATTGTTAGTGAAGATGTGGTCTAGAGTATTCTCCAGTCTGGTAGGCTCTATTATTTGCTGGTTTAAACTGAATTTTGTGCAGAGATTTAAAAGCTCGTGTGAGTGTGAGTTTTCATCAGAGCTGCCTCCTGGTGTTATTACTGCAACAATATTATTTGCTATATTCCTCCATTTTAGGTGCCTTAAGTTGAAATCCCCCAGGAGCAAGATGTTGGGTGCAGGAGCTGGAAGATTTTCCAGACAGTGGTCAATTTTTAACAGCTGTTCCTGGAATTGCTGGGAAGTTGCATCCGGAGGCTTGTAGACTACCACAATGACTAGGTTTTGGTTCTCGATCTTTAATGCTAAAACTTCCAATACATCATTTGAGGCATTAAGCAGTTCTGTGCAAACAAGTGACTCTGCAATGTACAGGCCAACCCCCCCCCCCCTTTTGCCTGTTCACTCTGTCGCATCTGTATAGGTTGTAACCTGGGATCCATATCTCGTTGTCCAAGTGATCCTTTATGTGGGTCTCAGTGAAAGCCGCGAACATTGCCTTTGCCTCTGCAAGCAGTCCACGGATGAAAGGTATTTTGTTGTTTGTTGCTGGCTTTAGACCCTGTATATTTGCAAAGAAGAATGTCATTGGACTGGTGGTATTGTTGGTACTGGGGGAAATTTTTTTTCCGGCATTAGTATCTGTATCTGTTGGTTTGGAGTGGAGGCCATCGACTGTGGTTCCACTCCAGGAATGACTGGATTTGGTGTACGATTTCTGCCATTTCCTGCCAGTTTTTTTTCCTTCCTGGCACTGAAAAACCTCTCCCTCTTGAGTGGCTGTGACTACCCAGGTTTTCCCATGGCCTGGATGTTTTGTATCTTTTTGTCCCCTTTAGATGGTGTGCCTGGCAATTTAAGTTATAGCACAGTCTTTCCTGTGCTGAAGAGGTACACATTTCAGGGAGAAAAAGCTTACAGGAAGGGAGTTTGCATTTTCTTGTTGTCATATGGGCACGGCATTTTCTAGGGTGGTCATAGTTGCACGTCCCATCTGTTTTTCCAGATTTCCCATGTCTGCAGATACAAAGTGTATAGTATGTGCACAGGCTTGGTTTCCATTTGCCTTGGGTTTCTGTGACTGTATTCCCTGTTGGTGCATGTTTGCTTTGGATTTCTGTGACTGTATTCCCTGTTGGTGCATGTTTACCTGTCTTATTCCAATCCTCCCTAGCACCAACAATGGAGCTCCCACCAGTTGTTTTTGGTAATATATCCTCACTATTGCTAGTGGAGTCCTCTTGTTTGCTATTTCCTGTGGTATTTCTAGTCTGCAATATTGGTTTTATCTTATCTTTGACTACACTTGTTTCCCCACTATGGCTCCTGTCCCCTATGAGGTCATTTATATGCATTCCTTCCTGCGTATAATTCCCGACTACCTGTGGCTGAAATGTATATTTTTTTTTTTTTGCAACAATAATACTTATGCCTCATGTCTAAAAGCATAATATAAAAACATACTTGTCCAGAGATCGGCCAATTTCTACCCCAGACTTCAGTGAAATCATCCCAGTGAACAGATTTATCTTACTGTTATGTATGTTGCACTTCTCTGACACAACAAGGCATGACAGAAATGACAGGTTATACAAGATTGAAAATGTTTTTATGCATCTGAAACAAAAGTTCAACATGTACTTTAATCCATTCAAGAATCTTGTAACTGAAAAGTCTTTGATTTTGTTCAAAAGGCAAATTGTCGTTCAAGCAGTATATATCGAGCAAGAGGAAATGCTTTGATATAAAACTGCTTGTTCTCTGCGACTGTGAAAGTGACCTGGTATTGGACATAATTGTCGACATGGGAAGTAAAACATTGAAAGATACCAGTATGTTAATGGGTATCTCAGGTGATGTAGAGAGAACAATGAAGGCACCATATCTTGGTAAGGGGCATACATTATATACTGATAACTGGTGCACAAGCCCCTTTCTCAGCGAGTTCTTGTGAGTTAACATGACAGAAGTGTGTGGCACAGTGCTTTCTAAACATCAACATATTCCCAGGTTCATCACAGGCACTCATAGTGGTGAGGTGTAGGTGTTTGCTACAATGACAATGCCATTAAAGTGGCATGACAAAGGAGATGTCACACTGATGACATCCATTCACCATAATGTAATGAAAGACAGTGGCAAGGAGGAAAGTGACTAATAAATGTATTCTAAAACCACCAACAGTGATTGATTATACAGAAAACGTGTTTGGTTGACAACTGTGATGTGCAGATTGGCTCTGTCAAATGAGTTCATAAGAGTTACAAGTGGTACATGAAACTTTTCTTCCAGCTCATGGACATTTCAATGCTCAATGCATATAATATGTACCAAATAAAGACCGGCAACAGACTACCATATGGTGAAGTTTGTTTATCTGTTGTTGGACAACTAACATTCAAGTACCAGGTAACAACACCTTCTATACAAAACCGTCCACGAACTGATCAGGAATTACCCAAACATTTGAGGCAGGAAGGCGATCACTTCCTAATACAACTTCCTGCAACTAAGAAGAAATGGGCTCAGAAGAGATGTGTTGTCTGTGCACACAAACAAAACGATGGCAACAAAGACGCACTCAGTTTATGTGCGAGGAATGTAAGATACCACTGTGCATGATACCTTGTCTCAAATACTTCCACAGACTGCAGCAGTTCTAGAAACATGTCCAGTGACTGTACATATGTAAATATATAAGAGAACATTACTAATACAGTGGACCCTCGACCAGCAATATTAATTCATTCCTGAGAGCTCATCATTAATCAAAATTATCGTTAGTCGAGTTAATTTTCCCCATATGAAATAATGGAAATCAAATTAATCCCTGCAAGACACCCAAAAGTATTGAAAAAAAAAATTTTTACCACATGAAATATTAATTTTAATACACACAAACTGAAGAAGACATGCACAGTTACATGACACTTACTTTTATTGAAGATCTGGTGATGATTGATGGGATGGGAGGAGGGGAGAGTGTTGATTGTGTTAGTGTTTAGAAGGGGAATCCCCTTCTATTAGGACTTGAGGTGGCATGTTTGTTGTTGTAAACTATATTACAAAAAACATTAGTTGGCCTTATACTAGTGTCATAATATGCGAGTTCAGAATACTGAATAAACATAAAAAATTTATCATCTGTAATATTACTTTATATAAAAACAATCTTTGGTCAAGAGGTATTCTACAATAATAAATAATATTTAACATAATAATAATATCTGATAAAAACCTATTATCTTTGGTACATATATATGCTACAATAATAAATTATAATTAACATTTGTACAGATATATATATAAATCCTAAAGTAAACTATAATCAACTCATCATGACCCTATCACACAGGGTACAACATTCCTCACACTACTCTGGCACACTCAGTCGTACATCACTAGTTCCACGGAGTTATACTACACTTCCTTCTCTCAGTATTATAGCACTTTCTCTACCATGTCACACAACACCCTTGTCTGTTATGACGCTCCTTCTCTACCATGTCACATGAGACCCTTGTCTGTGTTATGACGCTCCTTCTCTCCATGTCACACGACACCCTTATCTCTGTGTCATATGACACTCCTTCTTTACTGTGTCACACGACACCCTTTTCTCTGCGTCACACGCCCCATCTCTACTGTGTCCACATGACACCCTTGTCTCTGCATCACACACACCATCTCTACTGTGTCCACATGACACCCTTGTCTCTGTCATCACACTTTCTCGGCTGTGTCACCTGTATGGTCTTTCTCCTCAGAGGACAGCCAAACAATACATGCCAGTAGATCGGCCGGAGGCCAGCAAAGTTCACCAAGGCCCCGCAGGTTGAAGTCTGCAAAACTGGCCAGTAAAACTACAACCAGAGGCCCACAGGTTAACTTAAGTCCACAGGGATCTGAGTGACTAATAAAACTGCAGCCATGAGGCCCACAGATGACCGAAGTCAGCAGTAAGTCAGTAGACATCACCTTCAAATGTTCCCCGTGAGGTAGTCTGGTGAATACTCTCTATAAGGCCAGTAGATGTGTACCATAAGGTGGTCTGGTGAATACTCTACTGCCAGCAGATGTATATCGTAAGGTGGCCTGGTTAATACAGCCTGTAAGGCAAGCTCAGCAGTCCCCATATTGGGTTTGATGATGTACCTGTGGTACTGCAGGCCAGCAGGTTAACAATCTAACCACTAGTTTGGCAGGAGGCCATCACATAAACCATAATGGTAAACAATATTATAATAAAAACTTTAGTGCAGTTATTGTGTTCAGTACAATGAGTTCTGGAGGAATCACTTCAGCATCCTCCATTGCATAAGCCTTATAGGTAAGGCTTGGGAGGAAGCAATTTCCAGGACTTTGAACTCTGCTTGGAGAAAATTGTGGCCAGAGAGGGATTTTGAAGGGTTTGAGGCTGACCGTGATGACCCTACGCCTGTTGTAGAATTTATTTTGACATTGGGAAAGTCCGTGGGGTTGGAGGTCAGTGGTGAGGATGTGGAAAAATTGGTGGAGGACCACAGGCAAGAAATAATCAATGAAGAGCTGCAAAAGCTTCATCTGGAAGAGCAACAGACCACAGCTGAGGAAATTGCTTCAGAAAAGGAGGAAGAGAGAGGAGGAGAAGGTGCCTTCTTCAGCGATTAAGGACATGTGTGCAAAGTGGAATGAGTTGAAAAGTTATGTCAAGAAATACCACCCTGACCAAGCTGAAACAAGCCATATGTTAAGTGATAAAACCTTGTCCCACTTCAGGGAAATCTTAGAGAGATGCCAGAAACAAACCTCTCTGGACAGTTGTTTTGTGCAACAGGGGTCCAGTGACTCTTAAGTTGGTCATAGCGGCATTAATAGACAAAGAAGAGAAGTAACCCCAGAGAGGGCTTTGCTACCTGAAGCCCTAATGGAGGGGAATTCCCCTTCCAAACAATAAATCCTCCCTCTCTCCTCCTCCCTATCTTCTAGAAGCCAACAATAGTCATCAATAAAGGTGTTTGGAATGATTAATTGTATTTGCATTAATTCTTATGGGAAATATTATTTTGATTTTTTGCCAAGCTTCTGGAATGGATTACGGCCAATAACCAAGGGTCCACTGTACTATGTACAGTGGACCCCCGCTTAACGATCACCTCCCAATGCGACCAATTATGTAAGTGTATTTATGTAAGTGCATTTGTATGTGTATGTTTGGGGGTCTGAAATGGACTAATCTACTTCACAATATTCCTTATGGGAACAAATTCGGTCAGTACTGGCACCTGAACATACTTCTGGAATGAAAAAATATCGTTAACCGGGGTTCCACTGTACTGTATATATTTCTAGACAAAAGTATGTGACTAAGGTAGGTGAACATGTTTATCTGTCATTGTGTTTGTGACTACAGTGGTACCTCAGCACACAAACAGCTCCGAACTTGAACAATTACGTAAATGCATATTTGTAGGTGCTTTTGTAAGTATACATTTTGGGGCCTGAAACGGATTAATCTCAGGGTTTTAAATTGTTCCAAGTAGACAGAAGTATCGAGAAAGGGGGTGGGGTGGCATTGTATGTCCGAGATTGCTTGAAGTGTTGCATAAAAACGGGTATAAAATCTGAAATAACACATACAGAGTCTCTTTGGATAGAATTTTCATAAGGGCATGAAAATTTATTTTAAGTGTGATATACTGTCCCCCAAACTTAGATAGGGACAAAGGGAGACTACTATGGGTGAAACTTGCTAAGGCCACAATGCAAAATAATGTAGTAATTCCTGGGAACTTCAAATTTAGTTAGATTGATTGGAATTTCGTGACTGGGAAGTTAGAATCTAATGATTTCTTAGAAGTAGTTCAGGATTGTTTTTTGAAGCAGCTTGTGACAGAACCTACAAGGAGAAATAACCTGCTTGATTTGGTTATGGCAAACAAGGAAACCCTTGTTAATAATTTAGAAATTGCAGAGGAACTCGGCACAAGTGATCATAAATAAATTACCTATAGCACTAAATGAAA
>NC_091385.1:14151884-14179344 GCF_038502225.1 Cherax quadricarinatus
CTGACAGGTTATATAAGATTAGGAATGTGTTTGTGTATCTGAAACAGAAATTCAGTACTCATTTTTATCCCTTCAGGAAGCTTGTAATTGACGAGTCTTTGATTCTGTTCAAAGGAAGACTCTCTTTCAAGCAGTACATACCAAGCAAGAGGAAACGCTTTGGTATAAAGTTGTTTGTGCTTTGTGATTGTTACAGTGGTCTGGTATTGGATATTATTGTGTACACTGGAAGTTATACATTGCAAAATACCAGGAAGTTATTGGGCATCTCAGGTGATGTGGTTCGAACAATGATAGAACCATACCTTGGTAAGGGGCATATATTATATACAGATAACTGGTACACAAGCCCCTCACTCAGTGATTTTTTGTGAGTGAACATGACAGATGTGTGTGGCACAGTGCGTGCAAATCGAAAACATATGCCCAGGTTTGATGCTGGCACTCGCAGAGGTGAGGTGCAGGCGTTTGCTGCCAATGACATCATGGCATTTTGGTGGCATGACAAACGAGATGTCACACTGTTGTCATCAATTCACCCTAATGAAATGGCAGACAGTGGCAGGCAGCATAGAGAGAGAAATGAACCCATTCTAAAACCTGCAGCTGTGATTGATTACACCTTCAACATGCGTTCAGTGGACAAATGTGACATGCAGATTGGGTTTGCTGATTGTGTTCGCAAGAGTTATAAGTGGTACATCAAACTGTTTTTCCATCTTCTGGACATTTCCATGCTCAATGCTTATAATATGTATAAGATGAGCACCAGAAACAAACCACAGTACGGCGAATTCTGTTTGTCTGTCATCAGACAAATAGTATTCAAGTACCAAGGAAATGCACCTGCAATTGACCGCCCACCAAATTATCAACAACTACCTGCTCGTCTGAAGCATGGTGATCACTTCCTGGTAAAACTGCCTGCTACTGCTTTGAAGAAAAAGGCTCAGAAGAGGTGTTACGTCTGTTCACATACAAAAAAACGCCCACAACAACGCAGAGACACTCGTTTTATGTGTGAGGAGTGCAAAACTCCACTGTGCATGACACCATGTTTCAAAGAGTTCCACAGGCTGCAGAACTTCTAGAAACATTCCCTGTGACTGTATATGTGTATATAAAATATAGAAAAATAGTAATAAACAACATTTCATATTGTTTGTTTGTGTAAATATTTTCTGTAAACAAAATAATGACAACAGTGTTTACGCCCTTATTGTGTAGTATTGAAAAAGAAATAACTTACAAAATACTGATCATGTTGGCCTCAGAGGCCATAAAAGTTACTCAGAAAAAGAAAAATTGAAAAATAATTGAAAATAGTACATAAAAAAGTAAATAGAAAAATACCGGGTGACGGCAGTCGGCGATGTTACCATATGTTGTTCAATTTTGGCAAATTTCACACCTCCATATCTCGGTAAGTATTGACGTTAAAATTTTTTTGTTTAGCCTATAATGTTTAGAAAAAAATACTCTATTTTTTCATAAGAAAAATCCTTAACCCTTTGAGGGTCGACAGGCCCTCTCCGAAACTCGTTCTCAGGGTCGGCCAAATTTAAAAAAAAAAAAAAATTATTTTCTCTTATGAAAAGATAGAGAATCTTTTCCCGATCATAAAGACACCAAAAGTTTGAAATTTGATAGAAAACTTACGGAATTATGCTCTCGCAAAGTTAGCGGTCTCGGCGATGTTTACGCATCGGCGATTTTGCCCACTTTGAGCCCCATTTTCGGCCAATTTCACTGTACTAGTCGACAAAAAACATGAATATTTCGCTAGAACTCCATTTTTTCTATCGAATGGATGCAAGAAACCACTCATTTATGAAATTCAACTATCCAGTACAGTGGTCAGAATTTAGCAATTTTGCCAATTTCACACAAATTTCAAAAGATGCCAATTTCGGAATAGGGTCCAGAATAAACAAGAAAGACATTCCTGGCACTAAAATGACATTTCCTCTAGTCATTAGTCATGTCTCAAGGCCCCTCTTATATTCTTTTGCTTTCCACTTTGAATTTTTATTTTCACAAAAAATATAAGATTTACTGTTATGCAGACTACTGCATTAGTGTAAAAAATGGTATAAATATTATTGGTGCACTTGTGAAAGAATATTAGACTCACCAGTTGACGTGTATTGCACGCTTGGCACGATTTGTTTACTTTTGAAGTTTGGTAAAAATCGAACATTTCTGCTACTTTGAGCTCAATTTCAAGGCACCTTTCTTTGTAAAACCAGTCAAAATCATCTCAATTTCTGTAATATGTCTTCCATTCTATAAAATGAGACCAAGAAAACTAGAATACAACAATAAATACCATACGAAAATACACTGCAAAGTCGCTGATTTATTAAAAAAAAATGGTCAAAGTTTTTTTTTTTCTCATTATGCACTGTGTGCTGCAGGATTTTTTTTAGACTGTGCACACTGACCACATAGACCCATTCTTTCATATGAAGGCCTACCAGCTTTCTCCCACTAGATTTGAGGCCGCTAGAATTTATGAGTACTAGTACGTCAAAAACCCCTACGCGTAAAACGTACTAGTACGACGAAAACCCTCAAAGGGTTAATAAGTTTAAGGTAAAATTTACACGTATGTTAGCTAAAAAATAGAAAATCATTCCCCTCCCTTTCTGTAGCTACATTCATCAGACACCTTTTGGCACTCTTCTTGAACTGGTTCATGCTATGACTGGCTTTGACATGTGCAGGTAGTCTGTTCCATTCCTTTATTGCTGTACAATAAAAGTTGTTTGACGCCTGGCCAATGACTGTGGGTACTACAAAGTTGTGCTATCTCCCCCTAGTACTGTGATTGCTTTGGTTCCCAACCTTGACAAAATTGACAGCAAGATACAGTGGTCCCTCAATAATCATCCATAATCCGTTCCTGGAAGTGGGACTATTATCGAAATGGACGATTTACGAATCAATTTTCCCCATAAGAAATAATGTAAATTCAATTAATCCGTTCCTGACACCCAGAAGTATTAAAACAAAAATTTTTTTTACATGAAATATAGATGTAGTACATAAACAATACAGTGGCACATGATGAATTAAACATTAACAGAATAACACTTACCTTTATTGGCGATTCTTCTTTGTGTATGGAAGACTGGAGAAGGAGACAGATTGGATGATTTCCTGTTTGGAAGGGGAATTCCCTTCCATCAACACCTCAGGTACCAATTGCTTTTCTGGGGTTACTTCTCTTCTCTGTTTCTTAATGCCAGTAATGTAGGTCCTCTTTGGCATTTTCTTCCAAAAGAGGCCTGTTTCATCACAATTGAACACTTGTTCAGGTTTCAGTCCTTCACTGTTTATGTACTCCTTGAATTCATGCACATATTTTTCAACCGCCTTGTGGTCCGAACTGGCAGCCTCACAATGCCTTACCACACTGTGTATGCCAGTACGCTTCTTAAATCTCTCAAACCAGCCTTTGCTGGGCTTAAATTCACTCACATCACCACTAGTTACAGGCAATTTAACCCTTTCAGGGTCCGTCCCGTAGATCTACGGCTTTACGTTCAGGGTCCAAACCGTAGATCTACGCCATGAGCTCAGCTCACTCTGATAAACTGTGAGTGGTACATTTGGGCCTAGATATGAGAGAATACATCTATGTGGTATGTGTGCACCACATAAAACAGATCCTGCAGCACACTGTGTATAATGAGAGAAAAAAAACTGAAATCATGATTTTTCGATTAAAACAGCAACTTTGCAGTGTTTTTTCGTATGTTTTTTATAGTTGTATTTGCGATTTCTTGGTCTCATTTGATAGAATGGAAGACATATTACAGAAATAGAGATGATTTTGATTGGTTTTAGCACTGGAAATGGCTTGAAACTGAGCTCAAAGTAGCGGAAATGTTAAATTTTTGCCGATATTCAAGAGTAAACAAACGACCTCACACGTCTAATACACGTCAGCTGGTGGGTCTAATATACATTCACAAATGTGGTGATGATATTTATACAATTATTACAGTATTGCATAACAGTAAATCTTCTATTTTTTGGTGTGAATAAAAATTCATTATGTGAATAAAAAATCAAAATGGAATTTATTTGTAAAGCCTCAAAACATAACTAATGAACAGAGGAAATGTTAGTTTAGTGCCAGGAATGCCTACATTGTTTATTCTGGACCCTATTTTGAAATTGGAATATTTTGAACTTTGTGTTAAATTGGCCAAATTACCAATTTCCGATCACTTTATTTTGTAGTTGAAACAGTTGACTTGGCGATTTCTTGTGCTCAATCGATAGAATAGAAGTAATACTAGTGAAATAGCTAAGAATTTGGTCGACTGGAATAATGTAATTGGCCTAAAATGGGAGTCAAAGTCGGCAAAATCGCCGATTCGTAAATATCGCTGACACATCAAAATTCGCGAGAGCATAATTTCGTCAATTTTCCATCAAATTTCGTACTTTTTGTTTTATTACGTTCACAAAAATATTCTCTACCATTTCATAAGAAAAAATAACAAATTTTTTTTTTTTTTTGAAAATTCTTGGACACTGGTGCACCACTCCAGATTTGGCCTTGGACCCTGAAAGGGTTAAAGTGTTAGAACTTGAAATTTTTTAACTTTAAAAAAATAATTGAAATAACATGAATGGTATGCTACAGAGAATAAAACAAACCAGAGTACAGTGTTTTGAAAAGAAAAAAAAAGCCAAATTGTGAGTTTTGGCATAAAATTTAAATAAAATCAGCAGAATCCAAATTTGTAACGAATTGCTTAAAAAGAATCCTAATGCATATATGGTACTTACTAGGTTTTAAAATCCATCAGTGTCTTATTATACTAACAATTTATGGTAGTAGGAAATGAAATCATTTGCATATAAAAAATGCAATTTTCATCATTTAACCCTTTCAGGGTCCAAGGCCCAAATCTGGAGTCACGCACCAGTGTCCAAGAATTTTAAAAAAAAAAAAAATTTGTTATTTTTTCTTATGAAATCGTAGAGAATCTTTTTGTGAAGGTAATAAAACAAAAAGTACGAAATTTGGTGGAAAATTGACGAAATTATGCTCTCGCGAATTTTGATGTGTCAGCGATATTTACGAATCGGCGATTTTGCCGACTTTGACTCCCATTTTAGGCCAATTACATTATTCCAATCAACCAAATTCTTAGCTATTTCACTAGTATTACTTCTATTCTATCGATTGAGCACAAGAAATCGCCAAGTCAACTGTTTCAACTACAAAATAAAGTGATCGGAAATTGTTAATTTGGCCAATTTAACACAAAGTTCAAAATATTCCAATTTCAAAATAGGGTCCAGAATAAACAATGTAGGTATTCCTGGCACTAAACTAACATTTCCTCTGTTCATTAGTTATGTTTTGAGGCTTTACAAATAAATTCCATTTTGATTTTTTATTCACATAATGAATTTTTATTCACACCAAAAAATAGAAGATTTACTGTTATGCAATACTGTAATAATTGTATAAATATCATCACCATATTTGTGAATGTATATTAGACCCACCAGCTGACGTGTATTAGACGTGTGAGGTCGTTTGTTTACTCTTGAATATCGGCAAAAATTTAACATTTCCGCTACTTTGAGCTCAGTTTCAAGCCATTTCCAGTGCTAAAACCAATCAAAATCATCTCTATTTCTGTAATATGTCTTCCATTCTATCAAATGAGACCAAGAAATCGCAAATACAACTATAAAAAACATACGAAAAAACACTGCAAAGTTGCTGTTTTAATCGAAAAATCATGATTTCATTTTTTTTCTCTCATTATACACAGTGTGCTGCAGGATCTGTTTTATGTGGTGCACACATACCACATAGATGTATTCTCTCATATCTAGGCCCAAATGTACCACTCACAGTTTATCAGAGTGAGCTGAGCTCATGGCGTAGATCTACGGTTTGGACCCTGAACGTAAAGCCGTAGATCTACGGGACGGACCCTGAAAGGGTTAAATTTTTGTCAAGGCAGAGTACCATGAAGAGCAAGCGTAATCCATATGGCATTGTATAAGGGCTAGACATAGGGTCCTGCGAGCCTCAGTAGGTAGACACTGTGCTTGTCTATACAGGAACTTCAGTCTGGCATTCGCTTTCTTTACTACACTGTTCCCTATCAATTCTCCTGACATGCATGGGTCAAAGGGGATTCCCAGATATTTTACTGATGATTTCAGATCCCTAGCAACTTTAATTTCATAGTCCCATTTAGCTTTTCTTATCCTCTTTTTAGCATCCCTCTTAATATAAATATACTGATTCATAAGAAGAACCTCACTTCTTTTGATAAACCTGTAAATTCCTTTATTTTTCCCTAAAAGATATTTTAGCCTATTATTCATCCATTTTGGGTCATTTCTATTCGATGTAATTTCTTTATACGGGATAAATGTTCTTTGGACAGCATGTATAGTGTTCAGAAAACTGTCATATTGATAGCTCTCTTCGTTACCCCAGTCCACAGATGACAAGTGTTCTCTAAGCCCATTGTAATCTGCTAAGCAAAAATCTGGGACCATTACTGAGTTATCCCTACTATCCTACTTTCATTTAGTGCTATAGGTAATTTATTTATGATCGCTTGTGCCGAGTTCCTCTGTAATTTCTAAATTATTAACAAGGGTTTCCTTGTTTACCATAACCAAATCAAGCAGGTTATTTCTCCTTGTAGGTTCTGTCACAAGCTGCTTCAAAAAACAATCCTGAACTACTTCTAAGAAATCATTAGATTCTAACTTCCCAGTCACGAAATTCCAATCAATCTAACTAAAGTTGAAGTTCCCTGGAATTACTACATTATTTTGCTTTGTGGCCTTAACAAGTTTCACCCATAGTAGTCTCCCTTTGTCCCTATCTAAGTTTGGGGGACAGTATATCACACTTAAAATAAATTTTCATGCCCTTATGAAAATTCTATCCAAAGAGACTCTGTATGTGTTATTTCAGATTTTATACCCGTTTTTATGCAACACTTCAAGCAATCTCGGACATACAGTGCCACCCCACCCCCTTTCTCGATACTTCTGTCTACTTGGAACAATTTAAAACCCTGAGATTAATCCGTTTCAGGCCCCAAAATGTATACTTACAAAAGCACCTACAAATATGCACTGACGTAATTGTTCAAGTTCGGAGCTGTTTGTGTGCTGAGGTACCACTGTCACTGCCTCTATCACTGCCTCTACCACTGCCTCTATAACTGCCTCTATCACTGCCTCTACCACTGCCTCTATAACTGCCTCTATCACTGCCTCTACCACTGCCTCAACCACTCCAGTCACACTCAATCTACAAGCACCAAATACAATGAATTATTGTGAAATGTTTGGAAGAGCATGGAGACTAATACTCACTCCAGCATAACCAAGCCAAACTGACGATGTGTCAACCACTTCCTCTGCTTCAACCCTCGTATTTTTGTACAATTTCCTTCTTCAGTTCTATCGTATTTATTATTATTATTATTATTATTATTATTATTATTATTATTATTATATTATTATTATTATTATTATTATTATTATTAGCAGTAGCAGAAATGTTTAATTCTTTCCTGTGTTCAAGAGTAAACACATGATGTCACCGTCCAATACCTGTCCGAATAGCCATTCTAATATGCAGTCATGGATCGGTTTACATTATTTATACTGTAGTTTAATAGCAAATAATGAACAAACAAAACACTCACCACACAGTGGTGGGAGGGCTGGCTGCCAGTTGTGGGGGTCGGAGGGAGGGTAGTAGGAACTGACAGTGGTTGAGGCAGTGGTGTTTAATATAACGAGGTTATTTTGGTAAGCTGTAGCGGGTTGTGAATGATACGTCTTCAGAGGCTTCTTTGTTTATTGTTAAGTCGTTGTGGGTACACAGGCTTGTGTTGTGCCCATGGCCCGGGAGGGCCATGCCCACGAGAGAGAGCTGGGAGTACTTGTGTCTATCAAGAGGGTCGGCCTAGGAGTGAGAGAGGGTGGGCTGTGCCTCCCACTGACCTAGGTAAGCCTACAGAGGGCAGCACCTGAATGCCGCGAAATATGAACTAGTCAGAGCAGACGGCTAGGCTGTGTGCTCTGACAGTACAGGCTGTCTACATTTGCTCGGCCACGCACCTCGCGTCGTCCCGACGCGACAATACTGGTGGGCCCATAGGTATAAAGGAATTACACTAGCTACCCCAGAGAGGGACTGGCTTTCGCTCACTAGTAAATCAAAAATGGACAAAAAAATGCAACAGGCAAAAAAAAAACTCTCCCATCCAGGGGAAGAGAAAACTGGTTTGCCCGCGCTGTTTCATCGAGTAGAGAGCCCGGAGACGTCAGCACTGGAACTAAAATCTTCTATATACAGGTTGTCCGCAGGGCTGAACATCAGTTGACCACTCGTCTACTAACGTTGTTGCACCCTCACATCTGCAAACAATGACTGACAGTAGCATTTCCTAAGGTGTGACATGTAACTCAGAGGGCAGCACTGCCCTGACCGTAATACGGCTTTTTTTTTTTTTTGTATAAAAACACTGGGTGCACATAACTACAATAATACTATATCCATGGAATTCATTACGCTCTGGGTACCCTTCTAAAAGTATTTACATAATTACATGATGTTGTCCACCCTGACTCCATAAGCGACTAGCTATACAATGTGTGAGCATTTATACCCATTTCTGCAAGCAAACAATTAGCATAACTAGCGTAGGAGTCAGACAAGTCAGTAGGTACGTCAATGTCACAGAAATGTACTGTTGTCCTGGGTCACAGGCCATAGGTATGGAGCCTTACTGGGCCGTCTTCCGTAACAGTAGTGGTGGGAGAAGGGATAGACGGGTTGTCCCTAGCATTGGTCTGATTGTGGCATTGCGACGCACGCAACTCCAGCTCTGCTTCAGCCTGCACATGGTCCACATACTTCATGTGATCAAGGTGGGCTTCCTTAATGGTTCCCGTAGCAATCTCCCTCACCTCGAACTTATTGCCACGGAGCTGTCGTAGGACACGGTAAGGACCCACGAATTTTGGGACAAGTTTGTGCATACCTGGGGTCTGCGCTGGGTTGAGCAACATAACTTTGCAACCTGGTTCCACTTTGCTTTCCTTGGCGCGGGCATTGCGCTCAGACGTGAACCTATCAGTAGCTTTCATAAGGTTCTCTCGTACCCGCTGGAAGACAAGCTGCGTTGTCCTCATCTTTACTACACTGGGGTTATCAGTATCGTAAGTAGGTCTAGGTGGAGCAAACAGAATTTCATATGGTAAGCGCTTGTCATAGCCATACAAAGCAAAATGAGGTGTCTCACCGATCGAGCTGTTGAGGGAGGAATTTAATGTACACTGAACATCTGGGATAGCCTCATCCCATGTAGTACAACTTGGGTTAACGGTTACTCTGAGCACCTCCAGGACTTTGCGATTTGTACGTTCAGCAAGACCATTACTCGCAGGGTGGCGTGGAGCTACTGGCGCTTGATGAATGTTGAATCTGGAGCAAAGATCCTGCATTATGCCATTTATAAACTCAGACCCATTGTCTGACAGAAGGACACGTGGGCAAGTATGACGAAGAACAACATGCTCACGGAAAGCACTAGCGACCGTTTCGGTGGTTTTATCAGGAATGGGTACTAATTCACTGTACCGTGTCAAGTTATCTACCATTACAAGCAGGTGCTTATTTCCCTTCTCCGAGGTCGAGAAGTTCGTCAACAGGTCGACAGAAGTTCTCTCCCAGGGCTCCTTTGTAATGGGATACTTTAGAATGGGGTTAGGACCTGTAATGGTACCCTTGTGCTGTAGGCAAACAACACACTGGTGTACATGCTTGGCAATGTCCGCTGCCATCTTAGGCCAGAAATATTTCATTCGTGCCTGTTTGATACTGCGGTCCTTCCCGGGGTGCGCTACACCTGGGACATTGTGGATCAACCTAAGAGTAGCTGGTATCATGGACTCTGGTATCACCAGTTGGTATATGGTTCTGCCGGGGTCCACCAGCTGTGCAACACGGCACAGTACTCCTTGGTTGACCACCAAATCCTTCAGTGGAACGGGAGACTTGACCTGTAAGTCAACGTCCTCCTTGGTCAGGAAACGAAGGACTGGAGACCACACAGGGTCCTGTCGTTGGGCTCTCTCGAGATCCTCAACAGAGAACGAATTGCCGACACTCACGAATGCTATATGCCTCGACAGGGCATCAGCTACAACATTTTGCTTACCTGGGACATAGCAAATTTCAGGGTTGTAGTCATTGAACGTGAGCGACCACCGAGCATGCTTTCCCGAGAGGTTCTTATTCGCAAAAAGGGCCAATAAGGGTAAATGATCTGTGTAAATCTTGATAGGATAATGATAGATGATATCCCGAAAATGACTCAGGGCCCATACAATGGCTAAAGCTTCTAGCTCTGTCACTGAATAATTGACTTCCGCTTTAGTAAGGACACGGCTAGCATAGGCAATAGGCTGTTGCTTACCATTAGATTCCTGTGACAAGACTGCACCGATGCCAACTTTGCTGGCATCAGTCGTCAAGGTAAATGCCTTGGTGAAATCAGGGAATCTAAGGGTTGGGGCTGATGTTAACTTGTTCTTAAGAATGACAAAAGCTCGTTCCTGATCACACGTCCACTCAAAAGGGGCATCCTTCTTGAGTAAGCGTGTCAGGGGTGCAGCAATGGTGGAGAAACCTGCGATAAAGGTGCGGTAGAAACCCGCCAGGCCTATGAAGGACCGGACTGCATCCGCCGTCATGGGTCTGGGGAATTTCTGCACGGCCGAGATTTTAGACTCGTCCGTCTTTATGCCATTCTGAGTCACTACGTGACCCAGAAATTTTATTTCCTTCCGGAGGAAATGACATTTGGAGAGCTTTACCTTAAGATTTGCCTGAGCTAGCCTGTCCAATACCCTGTCAAGTTTCTCAAGATGTGACGGGACATCTTGCGACATGACTATGAGATCATCCAGGTAGACCATGAGCGTGCCACCTAGGAGGGTACGGAAAATTGTCGTCATCAAACGACTAAATGTGATTGGGCTTCCGCGCAAGCCGAAAGGCATCCTCCTGAACTGGTAATGACCAGTTGGAGTAGAGAAAGCTGTCAACTCTCTGCTCTCATCATCGAGGGGGATCTGCCAGAACCCTTGAAGAAGATCAAGAGTTGAAAAGACCTTATTATCGCCGATGTTCTGCAACAGGTCGTTCAGAACTGGCAACGGGAAGCGGTCTGGGATGGTACATGCATTCAGTTTCCTGTAATCGATAACAGGGCGCCAGGTTCCGTCTTTCTTGGGAACCAGAATAAGGGGAGCATTCCACGGGGAAGTGGACTCCTCAATAACTCCATCACGGAGCATCCGTGTAATGAGTTCTTCGGCGAAGACTCTTTGCGCATGTGGCAGGCGATACGCAGGTACATAAATGGGTTTAGTACCTTTGTCAAGTGGAATACGGTGAGAGATCAGTGGGGTCAAACCCATCGACTCACCATCTAGTGCAACTGCAGAACATGCACGATTGAGAACCTGGAGAAGTAAGCCAGTCCGTGGAGGGGGAGCACTTCTGTCTGTCAAGTCGGTCGGCCTAGGAGTGAGAGAGGGTGAGCTCAGCCTCCCACTGACGTGGGTAAGCCTAGAGGGCAGCACCTAAAATGCCGCGAAATATGAACTAGTCAGAGCAAACGGCTAGGCTGTGTGCTCTGACAGTACAGGCTGTCTAAAATGCCGCGAAATATGAACTAGTCAGAGCAAACGGCTAGGCTGTGTGCTCTGACAGTACAGGCTGTCTACATTTTGGGGGGTCGGAGGGAGGGTAGTAGGAACTGGCAGTGGTTGAGGCAGTGGTATTTAATAACATACATGTTATTAAGGCATAACGTATGTATTTAGTACAATTTACAACGTTTTCATGTATTTTATGATTGTTCATGGTTCAACAAGTTAAGGAAGCAGTATTGTATTATATTTCCCTACAATATATTGGGGCACCAAACATTCACGGTTTTTCAACATTCACGAGGCTCTTGATCCCCTAACCCTCACGAATGTTGAGGGAGACCTGTACAGAGAACATTCTCGGCGAGCATAACGGAGATAAAACACCTCAATTACTGGGAGTGCTTGAGGTTCCTGAACCTGTATTCGCTGGAATGCAGGCGGGAGAGATACATGATTATATACACCTGGAAAATCCTAGAGGGACTAGTACCGAACTTGCACATGAAAATCACTCACTACGAAAGCAAAAGACTTGGCAGACGATGCAACATCCCCCCAATGAAAAGCAGGGGTGTCACTAGCACGTTAAGATACCATACAATAAGTGTCAGGGGCCCGAGACTGTTCAACTGCCTCCCTGGCAGTCTTCAAGCTGGCACTGGACAAGCACCTAAAGTTGGTTCCTGATCAGCCGGGCTGTGGCTCGTACGTTGGTTTGCATGCAGCCAGCAGTAACAGCCTGGTTGATCAGGCTCTGATCCACCAGGAGGCCTGGTCACAGACCGGGCCGCTGGGGCGTTGATCCCCGGAACTCTCTCCAGGTAAACTCCAGGTAAACAGTTGTCTTTTTCTATCGGTGTAGTCTTGACTGTGGTGATGTGATTCTATTTGTCATGGTGTAATCAAAATATCAAAATACTTTCCCTGACAATATTTTTCATCAAGGGCTAGTCAAATAATAGTTCAAAGAATTCTAATTCATTTTCAGTGTTTCCAAGGGAACAAACTGGCAGGATTGCACTTTAAGTGTCATCAAACTGATGGGGATTGGGAACAAAATTGGGATTGTGCTGACAATCCCAGATGCAGTTTGCTGGTGGATACAGCACACCATAAGCTGGTTGTGGTTGTAGTTTTGGTTGTGGTGTGAGGGGTGGATGATGCTCCACTTTGTCCTGGATCTGATGATTCAGCCGTATGGGTCCCAACCTGGGCTGTTGCATCATACTGCGTGGCCGTGGCACCACATCCGCCACTATCACCACCACCTACTGATGCCTGTGGTCTATCCATACACAATTTGTGATTTATCTTGAAGATCTTTACAGATAAACATTTAAAAGGGACAATTTTATTTAGTGAAACATGTGACAATAGATCAAAAATTATTTTAGTTCAGTATGTTTTGTTGGTAATTGTGGAATATTTTACTGTACTCAATTATGTTTCTATTGCAGAAGTATTTTGCAGAAGACTACCAGGTTGTTTCTTGCCAGACACTACATCATCAATACTTTAAGAAGCACCAGTGTAAGTGTCTTGAACAACAACTGATATTGCAGAAGTATTTTGCAGAAGACTACCAGGTTGTTTCTTGCCAGACACTACATCATCAACACTTCAAGAAGCACCAGTGTAAGTGTCTTGAACAACAATTGATATTGCAGAAGTATTTTGCAGAAGACTACCAGGTTGTGTCTTGCCAGACACTACATCATCAATACTTTAAGAAGCACCAGTGTAAGTGTCTTGAACAACAACTGATATTGCAGAAGTATTTTGCAGAAGACTACCAGGTTGTTTCTTGCCAGACACTACATCATCAATACTTTAAGAAGCACCAGTGTAAGTGTCTTGAACAACAACTGATATTGCAGAAGTATTTTGTAGAAGACTACCAGGTTGTGTCTTGCCAGACACTACATCATCAATACTTTAAGAAGCACCAGTGTAAGTGTCTTGAACAACAACTGATATTGCAGAAGACTACCAGGTTGTGTCTTGAAAGATGCTATATCTTCAGTACTTCAAGAAAGGCAACATCTGTTATTCTTGTGTATTTTTAACTAGCTAAGCATTACTAATTAAACAATTTTCCTTTTCATTTTGGGAATTCTATCTAAAAATGAATGGCAATTAATTCTTTGAGAGTCCATTTTGTAGTTCTATGACTTTTAAGTCAAGGTCCAAGTTGTAGTACTACATCATGAGCTCAGCTTACTCAGATAAGCTGTGAGTGGTAAATTTGGGCCTAAATATGAGAGAATGCATCAATATGGTAAATGTGAACTATATAAAACAAATCCTGCAGCACACAGTGCATAATGAGAAAAAAACGACTATTTTTGGATTAAAACTGTAAATTTTCAGTGTATTTTCATATGGTTTTTATGGTAGCATTCACTCTTTCTTGGTCTCATTTGATAGAATTGAAGATGTATTACAGAAATTATTTTGTTAGGTTTTAGTACTGAAAATTGCCAGAAATTGAGTTCAGAGTAGCAAAAATATTCTATTTTTGCCAATGTTAGAGGATAAACAAATCACATCACGTGTCCAATATATGCCAGATGGTGGGTCGAATGTGCATTCCTGAATGTGCTGATATTATTTATACAATATTACAATATTGTGTAACAGTAATTTTTTGTGTGTGTGTGTGTGAATAAAAATTATCTGTGAATAAAAAATCAAAATCAAATTCATCTGTAAAGCCTGGAAATGTAACTAATGAATAGTGGAAATGTTAGTTTAGCACCAGGAATGCCTGCATTGGAACACATACTAGCAAAATAGATAAGAATTTGGTCTAACAGATCAATGTAATTGGTCAAAAACAAGACTCAGAGTGGGTAAAGTTGCCAATGCATAAATATTGCTTATACAGGAACATTCATGGGAGCATAACTTCATAAATTCTTGATCAAATTAATACTTTTTGTTTTATTACCTTCAGAAAAAAAATCTCTACCATTTCATAATAAAAAATCATTTTTTTTTTTAGATTCTTGGACTTTGTGGGGAATTTTCAAATTGGGAATCTGAACCTTCAAAGGCTTAATGAAAAAAAAACAAGTTCGTAATTTTGTAATTAAAAATTTTCAGAAAAATTTGTTTAAACACAAGAGGAAATAATAATAAAAATGTCATTGAGTATATCTGCAGTGCTCTAGTACATATATTAATATTTTAAAATAAAACAAAAATTATGATAGTGTTTTTACACAATATAAACTTTATTAGCGCTCATAAGTAGGAAAAGTTTTGCCTGAATAAAACTTAACATAGGATTTTTTCATAAAGAAAACTATGTGTTCAGTGTCCAAAATAATTAAAAAAATTCATGAAATAGACATGTGAGTACATAAGGAAAATTAACTATACCACTGTTGTATGACTAAAATATTTTAAATTAAATACCTTCATTTAAAAAATATGGAAAAACATAAAGAACATAAACCATATCAATGTTCAGAGTGTCTGAAATGTTTTAGTGAAAAAAACAGACTTGTGACACATATGAGAGTACATACAGGAGAGAAACCATATCAATGTTCAGAGTGTCTGAAATGTTTTAGTCAAAAAAACAGACTTGTGACACATATGAGAGTACATACAGGAGAGAAACCATATCAATGTTCAGAGTGTCTGAAATGTTTTAGTCAAAAAAACAGACTTGTGACACACATAAGAGTGCATACAGGAGAGAAACCATGTCAATGTTCAGAGTGTCTGAAATGTTTTATTGAAAAAAGCGAACTTGTGACACATATGAGAGTACATACAGGAGATAAACCATATCAATGTTCAGAGTGTCTGAAATGTTTTAGTCAAAAAACAAGTCTTGTGACACATATGAGAGTACATACAGGAGAGAAACCATATGAATGTTCAGAGTGTCAGAAATGTTTTATTGAAAAAAGCAAACTTGTGACACATATGAGAGTACATACAGGAGATCAACCATATCAATGTTCAGAGTGTCTGAAATGTTTTAGTCAAAAAACAAGTCTTGTGGCACATGTGAGAGTGCATACAGGAGATAAACCATATCAGTGTTCAGAGTGTCTGAAATGCTTCAGTCAAAAAAGATATCTTGTGAAACATGTGAGAGTACATACAGGAGAGAAAACATATTAATGTTCAGAGTGTCTGAAATGTTTTATTGAAAAAAGCAAATTGGTGAGACATATGAGAGTACATACAGGAGAGAAACCATATGAATGTTCACAGTGTCTGAAATGTTTTATTGAAAAAAGCAGTCTTGTGACACATATGAGAGTACATATGGGAAATAAACCATATCAATGTACTGTCTGAAATGTTTTAGTGAAAAGGCAATCTTGTGAGACATATGCGAGTACATACAGGAGATAAGCTATATCAATGTGCTAAGGGTTTCAGGTGTTTTAGTGTAAAAGTTCATCTTGTGAGACATTAAGTATATATATACACCTTACGAGCCACCGTTTTTGATGTATGTATACTCTTAAATTCTAGCGGCTTCAAATCAAGCAGGAGAAAGCTGGTAGGCCCACATGTGAGAGAATGGGTCTGTGGTCAGTGTGCACCATATAAAAAAATCCTGCACCACGCAGTGCATAATGAGAAAAAAAAAACTCCGACTTTTTTTTTAATTAAAATGCTGACTTTGTGGTCTATTTTTGTATAGTATTTATGGTTGTATTCTTGTTTTCTTGGTCTCATTTGATAGAATGGAATACATATTATAGAAATAGAGGTGATTTTGATTGGTTTAATTATAAAAAGAACCTTGAAATGGAGCTCAAAGTAGGGGAAATGTTTGATTTTTGCCAATGTTCAAAAGTAAACAAATGATGTCATTTTCCAATAAATGTCCAAGTAGCCATTCTAATATGCAGTCATGAATGGGTTGACATTATTTATACAATTATTACAATATTGCAGTAGTCTGCATAACAGTAAATCTTGTATTTTTTGTTTGAATAAAAATTCAAAATAGAAAGCAAGAGTAATATCAGAGGGTCCTGGAGACATGACTGATGAGCAAAGAAAATGTTATTTTAGAGCCGGGAATGTCTGCATTGTTCATTCTGGACTCTATTTTGAAATTGTCATAATTTTTTAATGTTCGTGAAATTGGTCAAATTGCAAATTTGACCACGTTATTGGGTAGTTGGAATTGGTAAATGGGCAGTTTCTTGTACTCGATAGAAAAAATAGAATTCTAAAGAAATAGCCATGAGTTTGGTTGACTGGAACAATGGAATTAGCCGAAAATAGGGCTAAAAGTGGGCGAAATCGTCGATTCGTAAATATCGCCAAGGTCGCTAACTTTGCGAGAGCGTAATTCTGTCAGTTTTCCATCAAATTTCATTCTATTGGTGTCATTACAATCGGGAAAAGATTCTGTCATTTCAAAAGAAAAAAAAATTTTTTTGGGCAACACCAGGAGACACCTCAGGATTTGGGGTTGAGACAGTCAAGGGGTTAAATAATAGAATTAATGTTGGGTTAGGGAGCATGATATTACTCTCAATTAGGTTCATATTACAGAAGCACATAAAAGGGCCTGAAGATTCCAGATGTTCCCTAGCATTTACTGATCTATGTATAATCTTAAATTACCTGGAGTTTACCTGGAGAGAGTTCCGGGGGTCAACGCCCCCGCGGCCCGGTCTGTGACCAGGCCTCCTGGTGGATCAGAGCCTGATCAACCAGGCTGTTGCTGCTGGCTGCACACAAACCAACGTACGAGCCACAGCCCGGCTGATCAGGAACTGACTTTAGGTGCTTGTCCAGTGCCAGCTTGAAGACTGCCAGGGGTCTGTTGGTAATCCCCCTTATGTGTGCTGGGAGGCAGTTGAACAGTCTCGGGCCCCTGACACTTATTGTATGGTCTCTTAACGTGCTAGTGACACCCCTGCTTTTCATTGGGGGGATGGTGCATCGTCTGCCAAGTCTTTTGCTTTCGTAGTGAGTGATTTTCGTGTGCAAGTTCGGTACTAGTCCCTCTAGGATTTTCCAGGTGTATATAATCATGTATCTCTCCCTCCTGCGTTCCAGGGAATACAGGTTTAGGAACCTCAAGCGCTCCCAGTAATTGAGGTGTTTTATCTCCGTTATGCGCGCCGTGAAAGTTCTCTGTACATTTTCTAGGTCGGCAATTTCACCTGCCTTGAAAGGTGCTGTTAGTGTGCAGCAATATTCCAGCCTAGATAGAACAAGTGACCTGAAGAGTGTCATCATGGGCTTGGCCTCCCTAGTTTTGAAGGTTCTCATTATCCATCCTGTCATTTTTCTAGCAGATGCGATTGATACAATGTTATGGTCCTTGAAGGTGAGATCCTCCGACATGATCACTCCCAGGTCTTTGACGTTGGTGTTTCGCTCTATTTTGTGGCCAGAATTTGTTTTGTACTCTGATGAAGATTTAATTTCCTCATGTTTACCATATCTGAGTAATTGAAATTTCTCATCGTTGAACTTCATATTGTTTTCTGCAGCCCACTGAAAGATTTGGTTGATGTCCGCCTGGAGCCTTGCAGTGTCTGCAATGGAAGACACTGTCATGCAGATTCGGGTGTCATCTGCAAAGGAAGACACGGTGCTGTGGCTGACATCCTTGTCTATGTCGGATATGAGGATGAGGAACAAGATGGGAGCGAGTACTGTGCCTTGTGGAACAGAGCTTTTCACCGTAGCTGCCTCGGACTTTACTCTGTTGACGACTACTCTCTGTGTTCTGTTAGTGAGGAAATTATAGATCCATCGACCGACTTTTCCTGTTATTCCTTTAGCTCGCATTTTGTGCGCTATTACGCCATGGTCACACTTGTCGAAGGCTTTTGCAAAGTCTGTATATATTACATCTGCATTCTTTTTGTCTTCTAGTGCATTTAGGACCTTGTCGTAGTGATCCAATAGTTGAGACAGACAGGAGCGACCTGTTCTAAACCCATGTTGCCCTGGGTTGTGTAACTGATGGGTTTCTAGATGGGTGGTGATCTTGCTTCTTAGGACCCTTTCAAAGATTTTTATGATATGGGATGTTAGTGCTATTGGTCTGTAGTTCTTTGCTGTTGCTTTACTGCCCCCTTTGTGGAGTGGGGCTATGTCTGTTGTTTTTAGTAACTGTGGGACGACCCCCGTGTCCATGCTCCCTCTCCATAGGATGGAAAAGGCTCGTGATAGGGGCTTCTTGCAGTTCCATTCTTGATGAACACAGAGTTCCATGAGTCTGGCCCTAGGGGCAGAGTGCATAGGGCATGTCATTTATCGCCTGTTCTTGTATTATTAAGTCATTTGGCGTCAGGATAACATCGGATAGGCTTGTGTTAATCAAATGCTTTTGTGGCTCTCTCATGGACAAAAAATTCATTTTGATCTATCGACTCTCAGTCTGGTTAGCGGCTTGCTAAAAAGTCTGAGTCATATTAGTGGTTACAATACTTGAGTAGCTCACTCATTTCCTTGCTGTCATCTGTGTAGGACCCATCTTGTTTAAGTAGGGGCCCAATACTGGACATTGTTCTCGATTTTGATTTGGCATAGGAGAAGAAATACTTTGGGTTTCTTTCGATTTCATTTATGGCTTTTAGTTCTTCCCGCGATTCCTGACTCCTAAAGGATTCTTTTAGCTTAAGTTCGATGCTTGCTATTTCTCTGACCAGTGTCTCCCTACGCATTTCAGATATATTGACCTCTTTTAGCCGCTCTGTTATTCTTTTCCATCGCCTGTAAAGGGAGCGCCTGTCTCTTTCTATTTTACATCTACTCCTCCTTTTTCTTAGAGGAATAAGCCTTGTGCATACATCGAGTGCCACCGAGTTAATCTGTTCTAGGCATAAGTTGGGGTCTGTGTTGCTTAGTATATCTTCCCAGCTTATATCGGTTAGGACTTGGTTTACTTGGTCCCACTTTATGTTTTTGTTATTGAAGTTGAATTTGGTGAATGCTCCCTCGTGACTAGTCTCATTATGTCGGTCTGGGGCTCCACGCATACATGTCTGAACCTCAATTATGTTGTGATCTGAGTATATTGTTTTTGATAGGATATGGTGACATTTCTTATCAGATCATCATTGTTAGTGAAGATGAGGTCTAGTGTATTCTCCAGTCTAGTAGGCTCTATTATTTGCTGGAATTGGGCAAAATCGCTGATGTGTAAACATCAAACATTGTCGAGACCGCTAACTTCATGAGAGCATAATTCCATAAGTTTTCCATCAGATTTCATACTTTTGGTGTCATTATTATTGGGAAAAGACTCTCTATCATTTCATAAGTTTTTTTTTTTTTTTCGAAAAATTTCCGACCCTGAGAACAAGTTTTGGAGAGGACCTGCCGATTCTGAAAGGGTTAATTACATTTGCAGATGAGGATAATTATCTCATTATTTCAGTTTTATCAAAATTTTCAACTAATTTACTTGACTTTCATTGGTCCTATACTGTTTTGTGGTTTCCAAATTAATCATATGAGAATTATAGCAAAAGATCTTAAAAATCCAGTTAGGTTAAATCTAATTTCTCATGGAAACACAACTCCTTGAATGAAAATTTCTACCATGGTGAAATAAAAATAATATAAATATAGTCAAACTCAGGTAAAGAAAAATGCAAAAATTTAAGGTATTAATAAATAATATGAAAACAAAATGTGTGTGACCCTACCAGGTTTATAGCTTGTTTTTTTATTATAATAAATGAAAACAAGTGAAACACATGTAGATGGTGCAGAGCAACCTTCCCATTTGTGGTAGGTGCTGACTTCTTTAAGGGGGGTTCTTTGTCATGGTAAACAATCTTTTGGTCTGAGGAATTGTTTCTTTCTGTCTTCTTCCTCTCACTAATCCTAATTATCCCTCAATCCGCTTAGTGCTTCCCCTTGATTATAATAATAATAATATCCTTCAATCCCCCACTTCCCTGCTTTTGGCCTTCATGGTCCTCCTCTCAGGCATTCTAGCTTCTAAGTTGGGGGAAGGGTATCAATGTCCATCCCAATCTGTTGAGGTGTAGTTTGCCATGAAATATAGATTATCTTATGATGTTCCAGTCTTTTGGGTGATGGGTGTAGCTCTAGAAGCTGGATGTCAGATTCTGGTAGGTGGTGGCTGAAGGAGCTATGCCCTCTTTTGTTTGCTGAGGTGGCATGGCGGATGTGAGGTTGCTGTCCTGGATTGCCCATTTAACCCTTTGAGGGTTTCAGCCATACTAGTATGGCTTACGTGTAGAGGTGTTTGATGTACTAAGACGTATAAATTCTAGCGCTGTCAAATCTTGCTGTAAAAGGCTGATAGGCCTAGATGTGAGAGAATGGGTCTGTGTGGTGGGTGTGTGCACTTGGAAAAAAATCTGGGACCCAGTGGTGCATTGTTGGAATGCCATCTTAGTACACAATGTCCACCATGCCTCGCTGTAAGAAGTTCCTCACTCCTTGGCGAATTGGGACACTTTTGCTCCCCAGTGACAGTTCTACAGATGGAAGTGACAGTGAAGATTAGTTTCAAGGTTTTGGTGAGGTTTTGACCGAAACTAATGATCATAATATCGGTAATAGTGAGGAAAACCCAGATGACCCTCAGCTTTCCACCTCTGGTGCTGGGCCATCTTGTTCACACTCAGTTGTACAAGAATCAAAGAGGAAACTCCTATTTTCCCAAATCCCAGACTCAGATGTGAACATTTGTGATGATAATGATAGTGATTATGAACTACAAGCTCTTCAAACTTGTTCCAAGAATGGAGGAGGAGGAGGAGGAAGAAAAGGAGGAGGAAGAAGAGGAAGAAGAAGAAGACTACATAATAATAATACATAATGATAATAATACATAATAATAATAATAATAATAATAATAATAATAATAATAATAATAATTATTATAATAATATTATTATTATAATAATAATAATAATAATAATAATAATAATACATAATGATAATAATACATAATAATAATAATAATAATAATAATAATAATAATAATAATAATAATAATAATAATACATAATAATAATACATAATAATAATAATAATAATAATAATAATAATAATACATAATAATAATAATATGTAATAATAAACGTTCACCGATGACAGTGACAAGATAAGGGGAGATAACATCTGATAAGAGCTGATGTTTGGTGAGGGTAAACGAGGATGGAGGAGGCTGCAGCTGATAAGAAAAGATTAGATGACCATCGCCCTCCCTTTGTTTTTGCTGGTACACTAACATTTCTGTCTATTTGTCTGTCTGTCAAGCTCCCTGTCTATCTGTCTATCCATCTAGCTCTCTGTCTCAGAGAGCCACAAGACTGCGTCATCACTTTTACATCTTCAAGCACAGTATACCACTTTGTCTGGATTTCTTGGGTTATCCTAGGTAATTTACACAATGTATACTTGTATTTATGTGTACCTGTGAGACAGAGATAGGCAGACAGATAGAAAGAGAGAGACAGATGGAAAGAGACAGAATGGGGGAGAAAGATAATTAGATAGAATGGAGGGGGAGCAGCATCAGACCCCATTGTTTTGACAGGCAGTAGGGGGAGTGAGTGATGAGATAATATGTCATTTTGACAGCTGCCGAATCCATATAATTTATACAATGGAGGAGGAGGAGGAGGAGGAAGAGGAGGAGGAGGAAGAGTTGGGGGAAGAGGAGGAGGAGGAGGAGGAAGAGTAGGAGGAAGATTGGGGGGAAGAGGAAGAAGAGGAGGAAGAGGAGGAGGAAGAGGAAGAGTAGGAGGAGGAGTAGGGGGAAGAGGAGGAAGAGGAAGAGTAGGAGGAAGAGGAAGAAGATGGCAGACGATGCACCATCCCCCCAATGAAAAGCAGGGGTGTCACTAGCACGTTAAGAGACCATACAATAAGTGTCAGGGGCCCGAGACTGTTCAACTGCCTCCCAGCACACATAAGGGGGATTACCAACAGACCCCTGGCAGTCTTCAAGCTGGCACTGGACAAGCACCTAAAGTCAGTTCCTGATCAGCCGGGCTGTGGCTCGTACGTTGGTTTGCGTGCAGCCAGCAGCAACAGCCTGGTTGATCAGGGGCTGATCCACCAGGAGGCCTGGTCACAGACCGGGCCGCGGGGGCGTTGACCCCCGAAACTCTCTCCAGGTAAACTCCAGGTAAGGACACGAGATGAAAGGAAGGAAAAAAGTAAGGAAGGACAGATGAAAGAATGTGGAAGAAGAGGTAGTAAAGGAATGCAGGAAATTATGAAGGAAGGCCTCTTCAAGGGGGGCTCCTTGTTGTGGTGAAGAGGCTCTTGGTCTGAGGAATTAGACCTGTCGGTCTCCTTCCTCAGACCAAACCTAATTACCCCCAATCCCCCCTTCCCTATCCTATCCTCCCCTTTTCCTTTCCTCCTCCTCCTCCCTACCCCTCCCTTTTGCCCTTCCTTTTTGGCCTTTGGGATTTTTTCCCACAGGCACGCTAGTTCCTAGGTAGGGGAAAGGGTACCAAGGTCCATCCCATTCCCTTGAGGTTCTTGGCGGTGGCATAGTTTGCCATGGAATCTGGATTGCCTGGGGATGTCCCAATTCCTCTCCGGTATCCCTGAGGGTGGCTTTGGGTGTCTCTCGGGTGATGGGTGTATCTCTGGAAGCCACCTTTCTGATTCCGGGGGTGGTGGCTGAAGGAGGTATGCTTTGTGGTGGATATCCGGCTGCCCTCTCTTTTGTCCACCGAGGTAGCTCGGCGGATGTGAGGTTGCTATCCTGGATTGCTAGTTTACTGGCATGATGGATAGGGTATGGCATGGGTTCCATGCTGCATCTGTGCTACTAGTGGTACTGAGGTCCTCTTGGGTGCAGTGGGAGATTTCTGGCCCTTTCATTCCTCCTAGGAACTATCCCTCCCCGGCTCCCCCTTTTTTTTTTTCTTTTTTTTTATTTTTATTTTATTTTATTCTTTCTTTTTTTTCTTAAAAAACAAAAAGAAAGAAGTAACCTAACCATGGCAGCCCCAGTCCATGAACCTGATACCCCCGGGCCCCTTCTTGATACCGCACCCCGCTCTGACCCCGCCTCATCTTTGGATTACTCTTTGGACACTCCTCATGCCTCTGTACCTCTTGCTAGTGCCGTTTCCTCACCCACTTCAGGTACTGAGGTCTCGACTGACTCCTTCGATTTATCTGACCACCGCTCTCCTTTGACTATGCTTTTGGCCTCTCCCTCTACAGTGATTTTTGAATCGCCGGCCCATTCCTCGTCGGACCAACTCTGGTCCCACGCCTAAATGCCGATGACAATTACCTGCTGATGATACTTCTCCACCTTCTCGTTCTTCTCAGAAAAAATTGACATGTCCTGCACTCCTTTTCCATGCTCAGTTTCAGAATGCACAATGGACTTAATTCTTCACTTTATGGCCGACTTCCTCTACTGCCTATCTTTCTGACCACAGTATTGGCAAGGCACTCCTATGCCATGTTGGTAAAGATATTTCTTTTCATGCTCTTAAGAGTGGTATGCGCATCATCACTGTACAGAATGCTACCCAAGCTCATGATCTTTCTCTTCTTTCCCATATCAATACTGTTCCTGTCACTATTGAAAAACATCATTCCCTCAATTCTTGTAGTGGTACCGTCATTCTGCCCCATACCATAGTTCAACAAAATTTCCAGTCATGTGGCAATGACATTCTTGAACAGCTGGAACTCCAAGATCTCCCAATCCTCAAGGTAGACACTTATGTTCTTCCTGCCTGCGGGCAGAGACAATACCCTAGCAATGTGGCTCGTTTAACTTTTGACAGCCGTAAACTCCCATCCTCTGTTTATGTAGCAGGACATCGGTTACAAGTTTGAAAGGTGATCCCTACACCGCAACAGTGTAGAAATTGCTGGTGATTTGGCCATCCAGCAAAATATTGCGGATCTGTAGCCAAATGCCACGTCTGTGGTGCCGATGACCATTCTAATACACCTTGCAATCGACCTCCCTCTTGCCTTAATTGTCATGAGGCTCACCCTTCGTACTCTCGCCGTTGCCAAGTCTACTTGAATGAGCCGGAAATCTGTTGCCTCAAAGAGGCAGGTCTCCCTTATGCTATGGCAGTTTCTCATCTATGCCTCCAGGGGAGACTACCCCGTATTTCTTATTCTCGTGTTTCTAAACGTCCCCCCACTTCTAGGGTTCCATCTTCTGCAGTCTCCTCTGTGGTTACCTTTCCCATAGTCACTCCCGTCTCTAATTCTTTTGCTGTCCTGGGCTCAGAAGTCCCTACTTCAACACCTCAGTCTGCTCTCACATCCTCGTGTTCTCCTTCACGAGCCCCAGTATCGACAAGACCTCGTATGACACCTCCTCCCAATCGCCCCTCTACTTCTCAAAAGTCCAAAAAATCCCCTTTGCTCAAATCTCCTTTAACCCCTCCTTCCCTTCTTCCACCTCCACATTTTACCTTTCCAATATCTGTACCTGGTTCTTCCCCTCTCACTGGCTCTGTTACAAGTATGGAGGTTCACCCTCCTCCTACTGTGCCTTCCTTCCCTGTCCCCTCCCAAGATTCTTCCTCTTCTGCCACCTCCCAGGTTTCTGCCTCTTCTGTCCCCTCCCACACTTCTTCTCCAGTTCCCTCCACCCTTTCGCCCCCCCCTACTAAAGTACAGTCCATTACTGTCCCAATCTTTACTCACCCTCCTCCTTCCATCTCCAATATTGTCTCCCCATACAACGTCTTTGAATTCCGAAACACTTTAAGCTATTTCTGAATATATTGCAGAGACTAAACCATCACTGGACGCTGATCCGCCCCCTGTTCCTTCCTGTGTGGGGCAGGTACCGGTACAATAGAACCACTGAGAGACTTCTTGATTTTAAGCAGAAGCGTGTGGTCGCTCGCCGTGTCATCTGTGATGCTAAACACACTTGCTGGTGAGATTATGTTTCCACCATCACCTCTGCTTCCTCTATGAGTGCAGTCTGGAAAAAAGTACGGAAACTGAGTGGTAAATACTCTCCTGACCCGGCTCCTGTTCTGCGAGTTGCCAGTGTTGATATAGCAAACCCTCTAGATGTTGCCAGTGAAATTGGTAATCATCTGGTCCGTATTTCTCAGGGGCTGCATCTATGCCCCTCGTTTCTTTCCTCAAAGTCTGCCAGAGAGTTAGCACCCTTAGACTTTTCTTCTCTCAAAGAAGAATCTTATAATGTGCCTTTTACACTTCAGGAACTGGAAGCGACACTCTCAGCTTGCCGATCATCGGCAGCTGGGCCAAACAACATTCATATCGGATGTTACATTTACATCAGTCACCCCTTGCAGTCCTCTTACATCTCTTCAATCTTATTTGGTCACAAGTTCTTCCCAAGCTGTGGAAACCTGCTATTTTTCTCCCTTTCTGCAAACCGGGTACTATGGGACATGATGCCTCCCACTATCGTCCCATTGCTCTTACCAGTGCAGTTTGCAAGGTGATAGAACGTCTGGTAAATCGACGTTTAATGTGGTATTTAGAGACACACAACAGTCTTTCCACTAGTCAATATGGCTTTCATAAGGGTCGTTCTACCATAGACCCCTTACTATGCTTGGATACGTATGTTCGTAATACCTTTGCAAATAACCACTCAGTTATTGCCATATTTTTTGACCTTGAGAAGGCATATGAGACAACTTGGAAGTATAATATTTTGGCCCAAGCCCACTCCTTAGGCCTCCGAGGTAATCTACCATCCTTCCTTAAGAACTTCTTAACTGACAGACATTTCTGTGTTTGGGTTAATAATATGCACTCCTCGGACTTTGTCCAAGCTGAAGGTGTCCCCTAACGATGTGTTCTGAGCACAACACTTTTTCTCCTTGTTGTAAATGATCTGGCGCCTCTTCCATCCAATATTTGGTCATCACTATGTTGATGCCTTTGATGTTGCTTGTGCAGGCACTGACTCTCACCTCATTACAGATTCTCTCCAACATGCAGTCGACCGTGTTTCCAATTGGACCACCATGCATTGGTTTAAATTTTCCAGTACTAAAACTCACCAGATTGCTTTCACTAGATGCTCTGTCATCTCCAATCATCCTTTGTACCTCTATGGCTCACGTATCCCTGAAAGTGATACAGTCAGGTTTCTGGGCCTTCTCTTTGACCGTAGGTTATCATGGAAACCTCACATTACCTCTCTGAAAGCAACTTGTCACAGCCGGTTGAACCTTCTTAAAACTCCTTGCTCATCTTTCATGGGAAACTGATCGTCGAACTCTCCTTCGCCTACATTCAGCCCTCATTTTATCGAAACTCGATTGTGGTGACCAGATCTATTTAGCGGCCTCTCCTGCTACTCTCTCTAGCCTTAATCCCATCCATCACCAGGGATTACGTTTATGCCTTGGTGCTTTTCGCTATTCCCCTGCTGAGAGCCTCTATGCTGAAGCAAATATTCCATCCTTGTCCGATCGCCGTGACGCCCATTGCCTTCGCTACTATGTTCGCTCTCATGATCTCCGTAATCCTTCCATTTATAGAATTGTCACCGATGTTAGTAGACATTTTATTTGTTCGTCGCCCCTGTTTGCTCCATCCCTTTTCTCTTCGCTTACATTCACTCTTGTCTTCCCTTCAGTTATCACCTTTCTATGTTCATGTAGCATCTCACTTTTCCCTACCCCCCTGGGAAGTTCCAGCTGTTCAAGTCTGTTCTTTCTCACTCCCTTGCGCGAAAGCCCAACTGTCTACGGTAACTTCCTGCTCTCTTATTCTTGATCACTTC
>NC_091385.1:14179444-14188453 GCF_038502225.1 Cherax quadricarinatus
GGTCTACTATGCTCAGCAACAAACTTCAATCTATTAAACTGAGTATAGGTTACTGGCAGTCTTCTTATCACCAGTGTCGAGGTTGGGAGACTACTCTCTCCCATCTTCGTATTAGCCATACTCGTCTTACTCATGGATATCTCATGGAGAGGTGCCCTGCTCCTCTCTGTGAGAATTGCCAAGCTACATTATCAGTCAGCCACATTCTGTTGTACTGCCCACTTTATCAACGAGCACGCAGAATTTACCTCCATCGTCGTCTTCGCTCCGCTGCTCTCTCTTTACCTTCCCTTCTTGCTGATGGACCCACCTTTCATCCGGACTCTCTCATTGACTTTTTGACAACAACTGTCTTCACAAATTCTGATACCTTCAGCCCTTTCTACTTCAATCTCTTGCTTCCCTCTACCCCCGTACTATCCCCTGCCCCACTGTTTTCTGTAACCTACTGATCATCCCTCCTCCTTTCTGCCACCCAATACCCTCGCTTCCTTCCCTACCCTGCAGCGCTGTATAGCTGTTGTGGCTTAGTGCTTCTTTTTTATTATAATAATAATCCACAGCTGTGGAAATCTGCCATTGTTCTCCCTTTCTGCAAACCGGGTACTATGGGACATGAAGCCTCCCACTATCATCCCATTCCTCTTACCAGTTCAGTTTGCAAAGTGATGGAACATCTGGTAAATAGACATTTAATATGGTATTTAGAGACACACAGCAGTCTCTCCACTCGTCAATATGGCTTTTATAAGGGCCGTTCTGCCATAGACCCCTTACTTCATATGGATACATATGTTTGTAATGCCTTTACGAATAACCACTCAGTTATTGCCATATTAATTGACCTTGAGAATACATATGACACAATGTGGAGGTATAATATTTTGGCCCAAGCCCACTCCTTAGGCGTCCGAGGCAATCTACCATCTTTCCTTAAGAACTTTTTAACTGACAGACATTTCCGTGTTCGAGTCAATAATGTGCTCTCTTCAGACATTATCCAAGCTGAGGGTGTCCCTCAGGGATGTGTTCTGAGCACAACACTTTTTCTCCTTGCTGTAAATGATTTGGCCTCTGTTCTTAGTTTAATATGTTTATTATGCACCCCATACCCATCCTGTGGGCGGTAGTCAAAAGATGACAGAGGTACATAATTGGTCCTGGGACTGGACTTCAAAGTTTTGATAGCTTAGCAAGTTACAAAGGTAATGAACTAGATCTGGTCACAATCGTGACCAAGTACAAAAGTAATGAGCTCCAGGAAGAGCTGTCACACTCATGACTAATTACAAAGGTAATGAACTAGATCTGGTTACAATAATGAGAATTGACAAAGGTAATGAGCTCCAGGTAGAGCTGGTTACAATCATGACAATTTTCAAAGGTGAATACATGATTACAGTCATGAACATTTTTCAGAGTAATGATCAATTAACATTGTAGGGAATTCATCCATTGCCAACAGACGTTGCTAGGTGCCTGTCCCTCCTCAGCAGCACAGCCATTGGAAACAGCAGCAAGTTGCCCCGGGTTCTGTTGTTTGCAGGAACACCATCGACCCTTCCCAAGAGGTCAAAGAGGCCAGCGACTCCGCTAGCAGCCCAAGGGAGAGCCGCCCTGGGGACGTGTCAACATCCTGGTGGATGCCAAGTTGATTGAAGATCCCAGGCTCTCTGTAAAGGTGAAGGCATGGCAGCTGTCACCTATGTCTGCTGGGAGGGGCTGTTGATTGTTGCCACCTGGAGCCCTCCGGGTGCCTAGACACCCACCGTGTGAATGGATGTTGAAGCTTGAGGAAATGAGTGCACACTGCCTGTGGCGCACCTGCAGTCGAACTCCACGGTGCTGTCCCTGCAGTGCCATCACTGAAGTGTCTCTGTTCTTACATCCAATATTTGGTCATCACTCTATGTCGATGACTTCACTATTGCTTGTGCAGGCGCTGACTGTCACCTCATTACAGTTTCTCTCCAACATGCAGTCGAGAATGAACCTTCTTAAGACCCTTGCTCATCTTTCATTGGGAGCTGATCATCGAACTCTTCTTCGCCTGCATTCAGCCCTCATTTTTTCGAAACTTGATTATGGTGACAAGATCTATTCAGCGCCCTCTCCTGCTACACTCTCTAGCCTTAACCCCATCCATCACCAAGGATTACATTTATGCCTTGCTGCTTTTCGCTCTTCCCCTGTTGAGAGCCTCTATGGAGAAGCTAATGTTTTATCCTTGTCTGATCACCGTGATGCCCATTTCCTTCGCTACTATGTGCGCTCTCACGATCTCTGCAATCCTTCCATTTATAGAATGGTCACTGATATAAGTAGACATTCTTTATTTGTTTGTCGCCCCTGTTTGCTCCATCCCTTCTCTCTTCGCCTACTTTCGCTCTTGTCTTCCCTTCAGTTACCACCTTTATATGTTCATTTAGCATCTCACTTTTCCCTACCCACCTGGGAAGCTCCAGCTGTTCGGGTCTGTTCTTTCTTACTCCCTTGCTCGAAAGCCCAACTGCCTATGGTGGCTTCTAGCTCCCTTTTTCTTTACCACTTCCACTCTCATTCTCATGCCATCATCGTGTACACAGATGGCTCTAAATCTTCTGATGTCATTGGATTCGCAGCAGTGTTTCCGGACAGCATTGTGCGAGGCCATTTGCTGTCTTTGGCTAGCATTTTTACTGTTAAATTGTATGCCATTCTTGCAGCACTTATTCGTATTGCATCTATGCCTGTGTCATCATTTGTGGTTGTCTCAGACTCCTCAGTGCTCTTCAGGCTATACGGAAATTTGATGCACCTCACCCCCTAGTTCTCCGTATCCAACTTTGGCGACGCCGTATCTCTACCAAGCATAAAGATATTGTTTTTTGTTGGGTCCCTGGTCATGTTGACGTTCAGGGCAATGAACAGGGAGACATTGCTGCGCGGTCAGCAGTACATGACCTACCAATTTCATAGAGAGGTGTTTCATTTCCGGACTATTTTCCTGTAATAGCTACCCAGCTTCGCACCTGTTGGCAACATCGTTGGTCTCCTCTGGTCAATAACAAACTTTGTTCTTTTAAACCGAGTATAGGTTACCGGCCATCTTCTTGTCACCAATGTCGAGGTTGGGAGACTAGTCTCTCTCGCCTTTGCATTGGCCATACTCGTCTTACTCATGGACATCTCATGGAGAGGCACCCTGCTCCTCTCTGTGAGAATTGTCAGGTTCCATTATCGGCCAGCCACATTCTGTTAGACTGTCTACTTTATTAACGAGCACGCAGAATTTACCTCCAACGTCATCTCCACTCTACTACTCTTTCTTTACCTTCCCTTCTCGCTGATGGACCCACCTTTCATCCGGACTCTCTCATTGACTTTTTGACAACAACTGACTTGTTCCACAAACTCTGATACCTTCAGCCCTTTCTACCTCAATCTCTTGCTACCCCCTACCCCTACACTATCCTCTGCCCTGCTGTTTTTTGTAACCTACTAATCATCCCTACCCCCCTTCTGCTGCCCGTTACCCTCACTTCCTTCCCTACCCTGCAGCGCTGTAGGGTAGGAAAGCCCTTGTGGCTTAGCGCTTCTTTTTTATTATAATAATAATCACCACAACAATAGTAAAAATTGCTGGTGCTTCTGCCACTCAGATAAATATTGTAGGTTCATGGTAGAATGCCCAGTCTGTGGTGCTGCCGACCATACAAATACATCCTGTCTCCCTCCTGCCATAACTGTAATGATGCTCACACGGCTTATTCATTCCATTACCATGTTTACTTAAAAGAATGAGAAATCCGCTGTCTCAAAGAGAAAAAGGGTTTCACTTACACCATGATGGTCTCAACTCTCCACCTCCAAGGGAGACTTCCATGACACTGATCCACCTCTTCTCTGTCTGCAGAACTTCTTTCTTCAGTGTTCTAATCCTTTACTGCTCATTCGTTTTCTGCTGCCTCCACATGTAAAATTTTCTAACCTTTCTAGTTTGTAGATACATATTACTTCATATTTTTTGTATGTATCTTTCTCTTTGCAAATCATAGCTTATTTACAGTGGAATATCTGAGGCCTCATAGGTAACTGGAGTGACCTTCAGGTGTTGCTTTCCCAGTTTATCTTTTGTGTTTGTTTAGAGAGTCCTCGATGACGCACTGACTTTCTTGGGTTATCCTGGGTGGCTAACCCTCTGGGGTTAAAAATCCGAACGAAATCTTATCTTATCTTATCTTACAAGAAAAAAAATTATGCTCTGCTGTTATCCATCCTGTCTCGGGCTACATGATATTATATTCATCAGATACTTTTCCTGTTGGAGCCTTCAATGAAAGTGCATTTCTTATTGCATTGGTATACTATACCACCACCTCTTTGCATTACACTGCAGCACACATCTACTTGAATAAGTGATACACAGTCTGTTTTTTGTATCTCTCCTCGGGCATTATATATCCAAGATGTTGCAGTTCTGGGATCTTCATTACTGCCTCCACTTCTGTTACTCGTCAGTTTTAATGCTGACCACTTCCTCAGGGGTCTCACTGTGGCACTCAGAGGCTCTTCTCTCTTCTTTCAATCTTCATGTTAAAATACAGGAGCTCCCACCCATTTTGACCCTCATACTCAATCTCTCTTGAATTGATCTCTCAGTTTGCTCTTCAACAACTGCACCAGACTTTGCCTGCTCTGTACTCCTGGACTTACCATAGAGTACAAATTTATGGAAATACAAAAATCTAGGATTTTAAAAATAAGATATTACAAGGTCACCGGTGAAACTTGTGGAAATAAGAAGAGTAGAGTTACGAAACTGCAATATTGTAGGCTGGTAGAAACTTCAGTATAGTCAACAGAAACAAAACTCCAGTAAACATTCTACCCCCAGTCGCCAATCAAGGAAGGTTCCTTGATGTTGGTGAGGGGCTCTTGATTTAGAGAATTGGATCTGTGCTCCAGTTTCCCGAATTAAGCCTGAATGCCTTCCACATCCTCCCCCAGGCACTGTACAATCCTCTGGGTTTAGCGCTTCCCCCTTGATTATAATAATAATAATACCCCCAGTCGCCATACCTTACCTAATAAGTGATACCATAAAAATTAGTGTGGTATAGTTAGGAACAAAGTCAGGAAAATTAAGTACAGTGATATAGGAAAGACCATCTTAGGCCGTTCATCATCATTAGGAGGTACTAGAAGTCACCAGTTTCTCCGACATGCAAGCTATACTTTTTGTATCAAACTGACCTCTTCAAGGGGGGCTCCTTGGCGTGGTGAAGAGGCTCTTGGTCTGAGGAATTAGACCTGTCAGTCTTCTTCCTCAGACCGAACCTAATTACCCCCCAATCTCCCCTCCCCTATCCCATCCTCCCCATCCTCCCCTTTTTTCCTCTCCTCCCCCTCCTCCCCACCCCTCCCTTTTGCCCTTCCTCTTTTTGGCCTTTGGGATTTCTCCCACAGGCACGCTAGTTCCTAGGTAGGGGAAAGGATACCGGGGTCCATCCCATTCCGTTGAGGTTCTTGGCGGTGGCGTAGTTTGCCGTGGAATCTGGATCACCTGGGGATGTCCCGATCCCTCTCCGGTATCCCGGAGTAGCTTTGGGTGTCTTTCGGGCGATGGGTGTATCTCTGGAAGCCTCCTTTCGGATTCCGGGGGTGGTGGCCGAAGGAGGGATGCTTTGTGGTGGATATCCGGCTGCCCTCTCTTTTGTCCACCGAGGTAGCTCGGCAGATGTGAGGTTGCTATCCTGGACTGCTGGTTTACTGGCATGAAGGGTAGGGTATGGCACGGGTTCCATGCTGCATCTGCGCTACTGGCGGTGCTGAGGTCCTCTTGGGTGCGGAGGGAGATTTCCAGCCCTTTCATTCCTCCTGGGAACTATTCCTACCCGCTCCCCCATTTTTTTATTCTTTTTTTTATTTTTATTTTCTTTTCTTCTTTCTCCATTGCCTTTGCTACTATGTATGCTCTCATGATCTCTGCAATCCTTCCATTTATAGAATGGTCACTGATATTAGTAGACATTATTTGTTCGCCGCCCCTGTTTACTCCGTCCCTTCTCTCTTCGCCTTCATTCGCTCTTGTCTTCTTTTCAATTACCACCTTTCTATGTTCATGTAGCATCTCACTTTTCCCTACCCCCATGGGAAGTTCCAGCTGTTCGAGTCTGTTCTTTCTCTCTCCCTTGCTCGAAAGCCCAACTGTCTAGAGTCGCTTCCCGCTCTCTTTTTCTTGACCACTTCCACTCTCATTCTCATGCCACCGCTGTGTACACAGATGGCTCTAAGTCTTCAGACGGCGTCGGATTCGCAGCAGTGTTTCCGGACAGCATCGTGCAGGGGCATTTACTATCTTCAGCTAGCATTTTTACTGCTGAATTGTATGCCATTCTTGCAGCACTTATTCATATCGCATCTAACACAAGGCACAAAATTCAAGTCTCTTCTCAAAGATCACTTACTCACCCAAAACCAAATAAATACTGAATAACTGAACCTTATAAATTGTATATCTTAAATGTTTCTCACAATTATATCACACAAATGTTAAACCTAAAACCCAATCAAACTTTATTATTTTTTAAATACACTACCTAACAGAATACTCCATTCTACTGAATGTACAACAAGGCATACAACCATATGACCTGTCTTTGTAATACTCACTTGTGCTTTATAGTAATCTGTTTACATTAAAGTTTTATCACTGATTTCATCATTGCTTAGTTAATCTTAAGTTAATTTTAAGCCAGCCCGTAATGCTATGCATAGTATAAGTGGCTTTGGCATGCTGCTCTTATCTGTATTTTTTGTACCTCTATGTGTGCTCAAATTTTTAAATAAAATAAAATAAATAAAATAAAAATGCCTGTGTCATCATTTGTGGTAGTCTCAGACTCCCTTAGTGCTCTACAGGCTGTACAAAAATTTGATACATCTCACCCCCTAGTTCTCCGTATCCAACTTTGGCTACGCCGTATCTCTACGAAGCATAAAGATATTATTTTTTGTTGGGTCCCTGGTCATGTCGACGTACAGGGCAATGAACAGGCAGACACTGCTGCATGGTCAGCAGTACATGACATACCAATTTCCTATAGAGGTGTTCCATTTCTGGACTATTTTGCTGCAATGGCGAACCCACCTTCACGCCCGTTGGCAACAACGTTGGTCAACTCTGCTTGGTAACAAACTTCATTCTATTAAACCGAGCATAGGTTACTGGCCATCTTCTTGTCATCAGTGCCATGGTTGGGAGACCACTCTCTCCCATCTTCGCATTGACCATACTCGTCTTACTCATGGGTATCTCATGGAGAGACACCCTGTTCCTCTCTGTGAGCAGTGTCAAGTTCCAGTATCGATTAGCCACATTCTGTTAGACTGCCCTCTCTATCAACTAGCACGCAGAATTTACCTCTAACGCCGTCTTCGTTCTACTACTCTCTCTTTACCTTCCCTTCTTGCTGATGGACTCTCCTTTAATCCTGACTCTCTCATTGACTTCTTGACAACGACTGATTTACTCCACAAACTCTGATGATGATACCTTACGCACTCCCCTCAGCCCTTTCTAGCTCAGTCTCTTGCTGCCCTTTACCCTTTCACCATCCACTGCTCCGCTGTTATCCGTAACCTATTACTCATTCACCTCCCTTTTGCCACCTGATGCCCTCGCTTCCTTCCTGCCCTGCAGCACTGTATAGCCCTTGTGGCTTAGCGCTTCTTTTTGATTATAATAATAATAATGTATCAAACTGAACACATATTACTCTGTTAAATAATATTTCAGTAGTCCTTTCATGACCTACTCCAAAATACTGACCAGATTCGTTCAAAAATAAGTGATCCACTGACCAGACTTGCTCAAAAAATAAGTCATCCAATGACCAGATTTAAAAGCTGATGGAGTTTCTAGGTGACCTTAACACCCAACAGGATTTAGTGGAAAATAAGTGATCCTCTGACCGGATTCGTAAGTTGATGGTACCTGGAGTTTACCTGGAGAGAGTTCCGGGGGTCAATGCCCCTGTGGCCCGGTCTGTGACCAGGCCTCCTGGTAGATCAGAGCCTGATCAACCAGGCTGTTGCTGCTGGCTGCACGCAAACCAACGTACGAGCCACAGCCCGGCTGGTCAGGAACCGACTTTAGGTGCTTGTCCAGTGCCAGCTTGAAGACTGCCAGGGGTCTGTTGGTAATCCCCCTTATGTATGCTGGGAGGCAGTTGAACAGTCTCGGGCCCCTGACACTTATTGTATGGTCTCTTAATGTGCTAGTGACACCCCTGCTTTTCATTGAGGGGATGTTGCATCGTCTGCCAAGTCTTTTGCTTTTGTAGTGAGTGATTTTCGTGTGCAAGTTTGGTACTAGTCCCTCTAGGATTTTCCAGGTGTATATAATCATGTATCTCTCCCGCCTGCATTCCAGGGAATACAGTTTTAGGAACCTCAAGCGCTCCCAGTAATTGAAGTGTTTTATCTCCATTATGCGTGCCATGAAGGTTCTCTATACATTTTCTAGGTCAGCAATTTCACCTGCCTTGAAAGGTGTTGTTAGTGTGCAGCAATATTCCAGCCTAGATAGAACAAGTGACCTGAAGAGTGTCATCATGGGCTTGGCCTCCCTAGTTTTGAAGGTTCTCATTATCCATCCTGTCATTTTTCTAGCAGATGCGATTTATACAATGTTATGGTCCTTGAAGGTGAGATCCTCCGACATGATCACTCCCAGGTCTTTGACATTGGTGTTTCGCTCTATTTTGTGGCCAGAATTTGTTTTGTACTCTGATGAAGATTTAATTTCCTCGTGTTTACCATATCTGAGTAATTGAAATTTCTCATCGTTGAACTTCATATTGTTTTCTGCAGCCCACTGAAAGATTCTGTTGATGTCTGAATGGAGCCTTGCAGTGTCTGCAATGGAAGACACTGTCATGCAGATTCGGGTGTCATCTGCAAAGGAAGACACTGTGCTGTGGCTGTCATCCTTGTCTATGTCGGATATGAGGATGAGGAACAAGA
>NC_091385.1:14188553-14250261 GCF_038502225.1 Cherax quadricarinatus
ATATCTCAAAAAACAAACCGTTAGCTTGTAAAACAATCTTTCCTTTATGTTCTCTGTGAATTTCATTACATTCCTGCTATTATTAACGAAGTTACTTGCTCATATATGTGAATAACTTATTTCCGAGATAATCCGCGAAACAGCCGGACCACCTATTTTTTTTTTTTTTTTTTTTTTTTCGAGAAAATAACATTTTTCTCAGTCTTATACTGCATTACGAGTGTATATCATAGTTACCCATGTTCGTTTTCTTTAATATAAGGACCATGGAGGTGAAAGAAAGAGAATGGAAGCCCCTCTCTGAGAATGGGAATCTATTATTCCCGATGGTGCGCTCTGGGAATATGCCATATAATATTCATTCTGGAGTATTTACCATATTTCTTTGTTATTTATATTGTTTATTATGTCATATTAGATCAATTGTGATAGATAAATAAGCCGTAGAAGCTATAATAGCGTTATATTGAGCCATATTCCCCGGCCACCCCGAGACTGGAATTTTCCATGACGTCAGCAAAATGGTGTCGGGAGGTTCCTGGTTGGTTGGAACTCTACGTATAAGTCCCGCCCAATGTATTATGATGCCAAATCGTCAATTATTATCTTAGAAAGAATAATACAATAAATACACGAAAAAAAAAACGAAAAAAAAAAAATTGACGACAGGTGAGCACACCTGCCGCGGGTGGTGACGTAACCCTAGGTGTTTTTAAATGACCATAATTCCTTGTAGGAATGTCGTAGAACAATGATTCTGGTACCATTGTGTTGCCAGAGAGTTAAGCTATTTTTCTATAAGATTAACTCAGTTTGTGAATTTTTCGACAAAATTTTTCGTTCGCGCTGAGTAAGTACTAATTCCCCTTTGAAGACTGCCAGGGGTCTGTTGGTAATCCCCCTTATGTGTGCTGGGGTGCAGTTGAACAGTCTCGGGCCCCTGACACTTATTGTATGGTCTCTTAACGTGCTAGTGACACCCCTGCTTTTCATTGGGGGGATGGTGCATCGTCTGCCAAGTCTTTTGCTTTCGTAGAGAGTGATTTTCGTGTGCAAGTTCGGTACTAGTCCCTCTAGGATTTTCCAGGTGTATATAATCATGTATCTCTCCCTCCTGCGTTCCAGGGAATACAGGTTTAGGAACCTCAAGCGCTCCCAGTAATTGAGGTGTTTTATCTCCGTTATGCGTGCTGTGAAAGTTCTCTGTACATTTTCTAGGTCGGCAATTTCACCTGCCTTGAAAGGTGCTGTTAGTGTGCAGCAATATTCCAGCCTAGATAGAACAAGTGACCTGAAGAGTGTCATCATGGGCTTGGCCTCCCTAGTTTTGAAGGTTCTCATTATCCATCCTGTCATTTTTCTAGCAGATGCGATTGATACAATGTTATGGTCCTTGAAGGTGAGATCCTCCGACGTGATCACTCCCAGGTCTTTGACGTTGGTGTTTCGCTCTATTTTGTGGCCAGAATTTGTTTTGTACTCTGATGAAGATTTAATTTCCTCATGTTTACCATATCTGAGTAATTGAAATTTCTCATCGTTGAACTTCATATTGTTTTCTGCAGCCCACTGAAAGATTTGGTTGATGTCCGCCTGGAGCCTTGCAGTGTCTGCAATGGAAGACACTGTCATGCAGATTCGGGTGTCATCTGCAAAGGAAGACACGGTGCTGTGGCTGACATCCTTGTCTATGTCGGATATGAGGATGAGGAACAAGATGGGAGCGAGTACTGTGCCTTGTGGAACAGAGCTTTTCACCGTAGCTGCCTCGGACTTTACTCTGTTGACGACTACTCTCTGTGTTCTGTTAGTGAGGAAATTATAGATCCATCGACCGACTTTTCCTGTTATTCCTTTAGCATGCATTTTGTGCGCTATTACGCCATGGTCACACTTGTCGAAGGCTTTTGCAAAGTCTGTATATATTACATCTGCATTCTTTTTGTCTTCTAGTGCATTTAGGACCTTGTCGTAGTGATCCAATAGTTGAGACAGACAGGAGCGACCTGTTCTAAACCCATGTTGCCCTGGGTTGTGTAACTGATGGGTTTCTAGATGGGTGGTGATCTTGCTTCTTAGGACCCTTTCAAAGATTTTTATGATATGGGATGTTAGTGCTATTGGTCTGTAGTTCTTTGCTGTTGCTTTACTGCCCCCTTTGTGGAGTGGGGCTATGTCTGTTGTTTTTAGTAACTGTGGGACGACCCCCGTGTCCATGCTCCCTCTCCATAGGATGGAAAAGGCTCGTGATAGGGGCTTCTTGCAGTTCTTGATGAACACAGAGTTCCATGAGTCTGGCCCTGGGGCAGAGTGCATGGGCATGTCATTTATCGCCTGTTCGAAGTCATTTGGCGTCAGGATAACATCGGATAGGCTTGTGTTAATCAAATTTTGTGGCTCTCTCATAAAAAAATTCATTTTGATCTTCGACTCTCAGTCTGGTTAGCGGCTTGCTAAAAACTGAGTCATATTGGGACTTGAGTAGCTCACTCATTTCCTTGCTGTCATCTGTGTAGGACCCATCTTGTTTAAGTAGGGGCCCAATACTGGACGTTGTTCTCGATTTTGATTTGGCATAGGAGAAGAAATACTTTGGGTTTCTTTCGATTTCATTTATGGCTTTTAGTTCTTCCCGCGATTCCTGACTCCTAAAGGATTCTTTTAGCTTAAGTTCGATGCTTGCTATTTCTCTGACCAGTGTCTCCCTACGCATTTCAGATATATTGACCTCTTTTAGCCGCTCTGTTATTCTTTTCCGTCGCCTGTAAAGGGAGCTCCTGTCTCTTTCTATTTTACATCTACTCCTCCTTTTTCTTAGAGGAATAAGCCTTGTGCATACATCGAGTGCCATAAGTTGGGGTCTGTGTTGCTTAGTATATCTTCCCAGCTTATATCGGTTAGGACTTGGTTTACTTGGTCCCACTTTATGTTTTTGTTATTGAAGTTGAATTTGGTGAATGCTCCCTCGTGACTAGTCTCATTTTGTCGGTCTGGGGCTCCACGCATACATGTCTGAACCTCAATTATGTTGTGATCTGAGTATATTGTTTTTGATATGGTGACATTTCTTATCAGATCATCATTGTTAGTGAAGATGAGGTCCAGTGTATTCTCCAGTCTAGTAGGCTCTATTATTTGCTGGTTTAAATTGAATTTTGTGCAGAGATTTAAAAGCTCGTGTGAGTGTGAGTTTTCATCAGAGCTGCCTCCTGGTGTTATTACTGCAACAATATTATTTGCTATATTCCTCCATTTTAGGTGCCTTAAGTTGAAATCCCCCAGGAGCAAGATGTTGGGTGCAGGAGCTGGAAGATTTTCCAGACAGTGGTCAATTTTTAACAGCTGTTCCTGGAATTGCTGGGATGTTGCATAAAATTAGAATTCTGTCATACATCACATTAAACATGAGGTTCAAATGATAACTTCCACTTGAGTTAGTTCAGGCTACTGCCACCTAATGTACCTCACTGAAATAATAATATAGCAGACATCACAATGAATGCTGAAGACAACCTCTTACCCCAACCATAGATTGTAAACAGTATTAATAAAAAAAAAAAAAAAAAAAAAAAAACTAGGTAATGTTACAATGACAATGAGATAAATCACTGTGGTGGACTTGCTTTGTCCATCCTGGGTAACTCACACGTTACTATGTTATATATGTATGCAAGCATAAGTGTTCAGCTGTAGATAGATGAACCAGTACCTAAACAATGTCACACACGCGTTACTATGTATGAGAAGTGTTACCAAGTACACCAAGTGTACACTTTATCACTTAGAATATACTTTTGATGATGTAAATATAGGTGAGAGTGGTACACCGCTGGTCGTAATAAACACTCTCAACTTCTCAAAGTCACACACTAGGCCCAGCTTCTGGAGAGGTACCAGCGTTTTAATGTGTTTATTATGTGTCAGTGCGAGTCTGCAGTCATTAAATTGGTGTATCAGAAGTTAAACACTACAATCCAGTTGATCAAATAGTCTAAAACAATTTACACAATGTATAACTAGAAGTATAATGATTGCAAATTGTTACTATTACAATTTTAACTAGGCGCTAGACCAACTAGATGAGATGGCAAGGAACATAGATGTTAACAGGCTGACTCTTGCTTAACACAGTTGAAAGGTAACCGAATTACTCAAGAGGGAAAGTATTCATGAAACTGAACATTATGCAGCAGTAAGCTTGTTCACAGTAAAAATACAAAGCATAAGTTACACACTCACACCACAGATGAACACTGCAATTTGAAATATTACTGGGAATTTAGCAGTCAAGTTTCAGTCTGAACGAGAAAATGTATTAGAAAACACAGCAATGACACTAGGACAAGCAATTTAATTATGTAACCGTATTTAATAGTTCAGTTACACTGAGCAGAGCATGTATTACACTGATTTATCAAATGTAAGGAGTCGCTACACTGAAGCACACTCTGAGCCTTTTAAAGTCTTAATACAGGCTTACAAATGACAATTAACTGTTGGGGAAAGCAGCACTTAACACTTCTAGCACACGTATGACAGATGAATGTTCACTGTGTACAAGCCAATCACCACAAACTTACTATGTTTATAAGTGAACCTCTGGCATGTCCCACTCAAAATGTCACCACTGCAATGCTCGTCAAATTGTTCTCAAGCCACTACAGGAAACACTGGTATGCCAGCAGCACTGCAGAACGGATACACAGACATGCTGGGCCCTAGGACAGCTATAACTGCAGGCTGCCTTAGCTTGTTCTGGCTAGCTTTTAGTGCTGCCCTCAAGCTTGCTTGACTGTGCTCGCCAAGCCCGCGCCAACCACCCGGACACCTACTTGCAGCAGGCAGGCAGGCACACAGGAGACACTCGCAAGATGAGCGGAGTGCGGCACAGAGGTCACGGGCACTCAAGCACCCATGTGGTCTGGCAAAAACCGCCTCTAGACCACAAGCAAGTAGAGGCAAACGGCTGAGTTCCAAATTGAGGAAGGAGAAGGGACAAGGAAGGGATATTCACCTCGCTAGACACAGGCAATATGGGTGTAGTGGCCTGCAGGTCGCAGTGCAATTTTCAAGGTCATTCACTGATCGTGGACAAACTTGATCGTTTTCTCATGATTGTTTACACTAGCTTCGAAAAACCAGTTAAACTTGGTCTCTTGATCAGTGTTGTTAGGGAAATCTAACCTGACAGCTTTGGGAGGGTGTGCGCCCACTGTATTGCTTTCAGCAAGCTTTCTCTGGAAGCCTCGTTCTTTTTTCGGGCCTGTTTACTAAAATATGTTTCAAATCTGCCTTCACCATCATCTACGTCAACACCATCAGCTATACTCGTATCTGACAGGAGTTTCACACTGGCGATGGGCTAAAGGATAACGGTGAATAGAAGGGACAAGGAAGGGATATTCACTTCGCTAGACACAGGCAATATGGGTGTAGTGGCCTGTGGGTCGCAGTGCAATTTTCAAGGTCATTCAGTGGGCCCACAGTCGTCTCGAGAGTTACCAACACTGTACTACTTGTTAATTACTCCAAACCCGCAGCACTTAACACATCTAGCACACGTGTCTTGGAATGACAGACAAATTTTCACTACATAAGAACTAGTTCTCACAACACCGAAGGTACGGCCGGAACACTGTAGAACGTTCACAAAGGCTGGCTTGGAGCGCTGTTTAGCCTGGATCAGCTAAACTCGCCCTTATCCCATATGTAGATAATGGCGACGAGTTAAGGGATACCGGTAAATAGGAAAGTCGAGGAAGGGACATTCACCTCACTAGACACATGCAGTATGGGTGTAAGTGGCATGCGGGTCTTATAGTGCCATTTTCAAGGTCACCCAGCAGGCCAGACATTCCTCACTCATTTTAAGCCTACGTAGGTACTGATGGTAGCACAATGTCCTAAGTCAGTGAAATCCACTCGTGCAAATAGTTACAACAAATCTGCAGCACTTAACACTTCTAGCACAAACTTACTATGTTTATAGGTGAACCTCCGGAAGTCAGGGTTCGATACGACGTACAGTGTCAGTGGCCCTATAAACAACAACAACAACAACAACAACTTGTGTTGTTGGTGGGTGGCTGTGATAAAGTCAACAATAAACAGTGTTTGTGGTGTCTAACACAGGTGAGTAACACCTGTGGTGTCTAACACAGGTGAGTAACACCTGCCTTTATTACAATATAACATTCATGTGCTAGATGATACATAGAGAGAGTTTGACCCATGAAATATAGTGTATTAAGGCGCCAGACATGATCATATCTGTGTCTTGTTGACTGTGTTAGTTGCTCAGGTGTTGACTGTGTTAGTTGCTCAGGTGTTGACTGTGTTAGTTGCTCAGGTGTTGACTGTGTTAGTTGCTCAGGTGTTGACTGTGTTAGTTGCTCAGGTGTTGACTGTGTTAGTTGCTCAGGTGTTGACTGTGTTAGTTGCTCAGGTGTTGACTGTGTTAGTTGCTCAGGTGTTGACTGTGTTAGTTGCTCAGGTGTTGACTGTGTTAGCTGCTCAGGTGTTGACTGTGTTGTTGACTGTGTTAGTTGCTCAGGTGTTGACTGTGTTAGTTGCTCAGGTGTTGACTGTGTTAGTTGCTCAGGTGTTGACTGTGTTAGTTGCTCAGGTGTTGACTGTGTTAGTTGCTCAGGTGTTGACTGTGTTAGTTGCTCAGGTGTTGACTGTGTTAGTTGCTCAGGTGTTGACTGTGTTAGTTGCTCAGGTGTTGACTGTGTTAGTTGCTCAGGTGTTGACTGTGTTAGTTGCTCAGGTGTTGACTGTGTTAGCTGCTCAGGTGTTGACTGTGTTAGCTGCTCAGGTGTTGACTGTGTTAGTTGCTCAGGTGTTGACTGTGTTAGCTGCTCAGGTGTTGACTGTGTTAGTTGCTCAGGTGTTGACTGTGTTAGTTGCTCAGGTGTTGACTGTGTTAGTTGCTCAGGTGTTGACTGTGTTAGTTGCTCAGGTGTTGACTGTGTTAGTTGCTCAGGTGTTGACTGTGTTAGTTGCTCAGGTGTTGACTGTGTTAGTTGCTCAGGTGTTGACTGTGTTAGTTGCTCAGGTGTTGACTGTGTTAGTTGCTCAGGTGTTGACTGTGTTAGTTGCTCAGGTGTTGACTGTGTTAGTTGCTCAGGTGTTGACTGTGTTAGCTGCTCAGGTGTTGACTGTGTTAGTTGCTCAGGTGTTGACTGTGTTAGTTGCTCAGGTGTTGACTGTGTTAGTTGCTCAGGTGTTGACTGTGTTAGTTGCTCAGGTGTTGACTGTGTTAGCTGCTCAGGTGTTGACTGTGTTAGTTGCTCAGGTGTTGACTGTGTTAGTTGCTCAGGTGTTGACTGTGTTAGCTGCTCAGGTGTTGACTGTGTTAGTTGCTCAGGTGTTGACTGTGTTAGTTGCTCAGGTGTTGACTGTGTTAGTTGCTCAGGTGTTGACTGTGTTAGTTGCTCAGGTGTTGACTGTGTTAGTTGCTCAGGTGTTGACTGTGTTAGTTGCTCAGGTGTTGACTGTGTTAGTTGCTCAGGTGTTGACTGTGTTAGCTGCTCAGGTGTTGACTGTGTTAGTTGCTCAGGTGTTGACTGTGTTAGTTGCTCAGGTGTTGACTGTGTTAGCTGCTCAGGTGTTGACTGTGTTAGTTGCTCAGGTGTTGACTGTGTTAGCTGCTCAGGTGTTGACTGTGTTAGCTGCTCAGGTGTTGACTGTGTTAGCTGCTCAGGTGTTGACTGTGTTAGCTGCTCAGGTGTTGACTGTGTTAGCTGCTCAGGTGTTGACTGTGTTAGCTGCTCAGGTGTTGACTGTGTTAGCTCAGGTGTTGACTGCTCAGCTGTTGACTGTGTTAGCTGCTCAGGTGTTGACTGTGTTAGCTGCTCAGGTGTTGACTGTGTTAGTTGCTCAGGTGTTGACTGTGTTAGCTGCTCAGGTGTTGACTGTGTTAGTTGCTCAGGTGTTGACTGTGTTAGCTGCTCAGGTGTTGACTGTGTTAGCTGCTCAGGTGTTGACTGTGTTAGTTGCTCAGGTGTTGACTGTGTTAGCTGCTCAGGTGTTGACTGTGTTAGTTGCTCAGGTGTTGACTGTGTTAGCTGCTCAGGTGTTGACTGTGTTAGCTGCTCAGGTGTTGACTGTGTTAGTTGCTCAGGTGTTGACTGTGTTAGTTGCTCAGGTGTTGACTGTGTTAGTTGCTCAGGTGTTGACTGTGTTAGCTGCTCAGGTGTTGACTGTGTTAGCTGCTCAGGTGTTGACTGTGTTAGCTGCTCAGGTGTTGACTGTGTTAGCTGCTCAGGTGTTGACTGTGTTAGCTGCTCAGGTGTTGACTGTGTTAGCTGCTCAGGTGTTGACTGTGTTAGTTGCTCAGGTGTTGACTGTGTTAGCTGCTCAGGTGTTGACTGTGTTAGCTGCTCAGGTGTTGACTGTGTTAGCTGCTCAGGTGTTGACTGTGTTAGCTGCTCAGGTGTTGACTGTGTTAGCTGCTCAGGTGTTGACTGTGTTAGCTGCTCAGGTGTTGACTGTGTTAGCTGCTCAGGTGTTGACTGTGTTAGCTGCTCAGGTGTTGACTGTGTTAGCTGCTCAGGTGTTGACTGTGTTAGCTGCTCAGGTGTTGACTGTGTTAGCTGCTCAGGTGTTGACTGTGTTAGCTGCTCAGGTGTTGACTGTGTTAGCTGCTCAGGTGTTGACTGTGTTAGCTGCTCAGGTGTTGACTGTGTTAGCTGCTCAGGTGTTGACTGTGTTAGCTGCTCAGGTGTTGACTGTGTTAGTTGCTCAGGTGTTGACTGTGTTAGCTGCTCAGGTGTTGACTGTGTTAGTTGCTCAGGTGTTGACTGTGTTAGCTGCTCAGGTGTTGACTGTGTTAGTTGCTCAGGTGTTGACTGTGTTAGCTGCTCAGGTGTTGACTGTGTTAGCTGCTCAGGTGTTGACTGTGTTAGCTGCTCAGGTGTTGACTGTGTTAGCTGCTCAGGTGTTGACTGTGTTAGCTGCTCAGGTGTTGACTGTGTTAGCTGCTCAGGTGTTGACTGTGTTAGCTGCTCAGGTGTTGACTGTGTTAGCTGCTCAGGTGTTGACTGTGTTAGCTGCTCAGGTGTTGACTGTGTTAGCTGCTCAGGTGTTGACTGTGTTAGCTGCTCAGGTGTTGACTGTGTTAGCTGCTCAGGTGTTGACTGTGTTAGCTGCTCAGGTGTTGACTGTGTTAGCTGCTCAGGTGTTGACTGTGTTAGCTGCTCAGGTGTTGACTGTGTTAGCTGCTCAGGTGTTGACTGTGTTAGCTGCTCAGGTGTTGACTGTGTTAGCTGCTCAGGTGTTGACTGTGTTAGCTGCTCAGGTGTTGACTGTGTTAGCTGCTCAGGTGTTGACTGTGTTAGCTGCTCAGGTGTTGACTGTGTTAGCTGCTCAGGTGTTGACTGTGTTAGCTGCTCAGGTGTTGACTGTGTTAGCTGCTCAGGTGTTGACTGTGTTAGCTGCTCAGGTGTTGACTGTGTTAGCTGCTCAGGTGTTGACTGTGTTAGCTGCTCAGGTGTTGACTGTGTTAGCTGCTCAGGTGTTGACTGTGTTAGCTGCTCAGGTGTTGACTGTGTTAGCTGCTCAGGTGTTGACTGTGTTAGCTGCTCAGGTGTTGACTGTGTTAGCTGCTCAGGTGTTGACTGTGTTAGCTGCTCAGGTGTTGACTGTGTTAGCTGCTCAGGTGTTGACTGTGTTAGCTGCTCAGGTGTTGACTGTGTTAGCTGCTCAGGTGTTGACTGTGTTAGCTGCTCAGGTGTTGACTGTGTTAGCTGCTCAGGTGTTGACTGTGTTAGCTGCTCAGGTGTTGACTGTGTTAGCTGCTCAGGTGTTGACTGTGTTAGCTGCTCAGGTGTTGACTGTGTTAGCTGCTCAGGTGTTGACTGTGTTAGCTGCTCAGGTGTTGACTGTGTTAGCTGCTCAGGTGTTGACTGTGTTAGCTGCTCAGGTGTTGACTGTGTTAGCTGCTCAGGTGTTGACTGTGTTAGCTGCTCAGGTGTTGACTGTGTTAGCTGCTCAGGTGTTGACTGTGTTAGCTGCTCAGGTGTTGACTGTGTTAGCTGCTCAGGTGTTGACTGTGTTAGCTGCTCAGGTGTTGACTGTGTTAGCTGCTCAGGTGTTGACTGTGTTAGCTGCTCAGGTGTTGACTGTGTTAGCTGCTCAGGTGTTGACTGTGTTAGCTGCTCAGGTGTTGACTGTGTTAGCTGCTCAGGTGTTGACTGTGTTAGCTGCTCAGGTGTTGACTGTGTTAGCTGCTCAGGTGTTGACTGTGTTAGCTGCTCAGGTGTTGACTGTGTTAGCTGCTCAGGTGTTGACTGTGTTAGCTGCTCAGGTGTTGACTGTGTTAGCTGCTCAGGTGTTGACTGTGTTAGCTGCTCAGGTGTTGACTGTGTTAGCTGCTCAGGTGTTGACTGTGTTAGCTGCTCAGGTGTTGACTGTGTTAGCTGCTCAGGTGTTGACTGTGTTAGCTGCTCAGGTGTTGACTGTGTTAGCTGCTCAGGTGTTGACTGTGTTAGCTGCTCAGGTGTTGACTGTGTTAGCTGCTCAGGTGTTGACTGTGTTAGCTGCTCAGGTGTTGACTGTGTTAGCTGCTCAGGTGTTGACTGTGTTAGCTGCTCAGGTGTTGACTGTGTTAGCTGCTCAGGTGTTGACTGTGTTAGCTGCTCAGGTGTTGACTGTGTTAGCTGCTCAGGTGTTGACTGTGTTAGCTGCTCAGGTGTTGACTGTGTTAGCTGCTCAGGTGTTGACTGTGTTAGCTGCTCAGGTGTTGACTGTGTTAGCTGCTCAGGTGTTGACTGTGTTAGCTGCTCAGGTGTTGACTGTGTTAGCTGCTCAGGTGTTGACTGTGTTAGCTGCTCAGGTGTTGACTGTGTTAGCTGCTCAGGTGTTGACTGTGTTAGCTGCTCAGGTGTTGACTGTGTTAGCTGCTCAGGTGTTGACTGTGTTAGCTGCTCAGGTGTTGACTGTGTTAGCTGCTCAGGTGTTGACTGTGTTAGCTGCTCAGGTGTTGACTGTGTTAGCTGCTCAGGTGTTGACTGTGTTAGCTGCTCAGGTGTTGACTGTGTTAGCTGCTCAGGTGTTGACTGTGTTAGCTGCTCAGGTGTTGACTGTGTTAGCTGCTCAGGTGTTGACTGTGTTAGCTGCTCAGGTGTTGACTGTGTTAGCTGCTCAGGTGTTGACTGTGTTAGCTGCTCAGGTGTTGACTGTGTTAGCTGCTCAGGTGTTGACTGTGTTAGCTGCTCAGGTGTTGACTGTGTTAGCTGCTCAGGTGTTGACTGTGTTAGCTGCTCAGGTGTTGACTGTGTTAGCTGCTCAGGTGTTGACTGTGTTAGCTGCTCAGGTGTTGACTGTGTTAGCTGCTCAGGTGTTGACTGTGTTAGCTGCTCAGGTGTTGACTGTGTTAGCTGCTCAGGTGTTGACTGTGTTAGCTGCTCAGGTGTTGACTGTGTTAGCTGCTCAGGTGTTGACTGTGTTAGCTGCTCAGGTGTTGACTGTGTTAGCTGCTCAGGTGTTGACTGTGTTAGCTGCTCAGGTGTTGACTGTGTTAGCTGCTCAGGTGTTGACTGTGTTAGCTGCTCAGGTGTTGACTGTGTTAGCTGCTCAGGTGTTGACTGTGTTAGCTGCTCAGGTGTTGACTGTGTTAGCTGCTCAGGTGTTGACTGTGTTAGCTGCTCAGGTGTTGACTGTGTTAGCTGCTCAGGTGTTGACTGTGTTAGCTGCTCAGGTGTTGACTGTGTTAGCTGCTCAGGTGTTGACTGTGTTAGCTGCTCAGGTGTTGACTGTGTTAGCTGCTCAGGTGTTGACTGTGTTAGCTGCTCAGGTGTTGACTGTGTTAGCTGCTCAGGTGTTGACTGTGTTAGCTGCTCAGGTGTTGACTGTGTTAGCTGCTCAGGTGTTGACTGTGTTAGCTGCTCAGGTGTTGACTGTGTTAGCTGCTCAGGTGTTGACTGTGTTAGCTGCTCAGGTGTTGACTGTGTTAGCTGCTCAGGTGTTGACTGTGTTAGCTGCTCAGGTGTTGACTGTGTTACCTGCTCAGGTGTTGACTGTGTTAGCTGCTCAGGTGTTGACTGTGTTAGCTGCTCAGGTGTTGACTGTGTTAGCTGCTCAGGTGTTGACTGTGTTAGCTGCTCAGGTGTTGACTGTGTTAGCTGCTCAGGTGTTGACTGTGTTAGCTGCTCAGGTGTTGACTGTGTTAGCTGCTCAGGTGTTGACTGTGTTAGCTGCTCAGGTGTTGACTGTGTTAGCTGCTCAGGTGTTGACTGTGTTAGCTGCTCAGGTGTTGACTGTGTTAGCTGCTCAGGTGTTGACTGTGTTAGCTGCTCAGGTGTTGACTGTGTTAGCTGCTCAGGTGTTGACTGTGTTAGCTGCTCAGGTGTTGACTGTGTTAGCTGCTCAGGTGTTGACTGTGTTAGCTGCTCAGGTGTTGACTGTGTTAGCTGCTCAGGTGTTGACTGTGTTAGCTGCTCAGGTGTTGACTGTGTTAGCTGCTCAGGTGTTGACTGTGTTAGCTGCTCAGGTGTTGACTGTGTTAGCTGCTCAGGTGTTGACTGTGTTAGCTGCTCAGGTGTTGACTGTGTTAGCTGCTCAGGTGTTGACTGTGTTAGCTGCTCAGGTGTTGACTGTGTTAGCTGCTCAGGTGTTGACTGTGTTAGCTGCTCAGGTGTTGACTGTGTTAGCTGCTCAGGTGTTGACTGTGTTAGCTGCTCAGGTGTTGACTGTGTTAGCTGCTCAGGTGTTGACTGTGTTAGCTGCTCAGGTGTTGACTGTGTTAGCTGCTCAGGTGTTGACTGTGTTAGCTGCTCAGGTGTTGACTGTGTTAGCTGCTCAGGTGTTGACTGTGTTAGCTGCTCAGGTGTTGACTGTGTTAGCTGCTCAGGTGTTGACTGTGTTAGCTGCTCAGGTGTTGACTGTGTTAGCTGCTCAGGTGTTGACTGTGTTAGCTGCTCAGGTGTTGACTGTGTTAGCTGCTCAGGTGTTGACTGTGTTAGCTGCTCAGGTGTTGACTGTGTTAGCTGCTCAGGTGTTGACTGTGTTAGCTGCTCACGTGTTGACTGTTAGCTACTCAGGTGTTGACTGTGTTAGCTGCTCAGGTGTTGACTGTGTTAGCTGCTCAGGTGTTGACTGTGTTAGCTGCTCAGGTGTTGACTGTGTTAGCTGCTCAGGTGTTGACTGTGTTAGCTGCTCAGGTGTTGACTGTGTTAGCTGCTCAGGTGTTGACTGTGTTAGCTGCTCAGGTGTTGACTGTGTTAGCTGCTCAGGTGTTGACTGTGTTAGCTGCTCAGGTGTTGACTGTGTTAGCTGCTCAGGTGTTGACTGTGTTAGCTGCTCAGGTGTTGACTGTGTTAGCTGCTCAGGTGTTGACTGTGTTAGCTGCTCAGGTGTTGACTGTGTTAGCTGCTCAGGTGTTGACTGTGTTAGCTGCTCAGGTGTTGACTGTGTTAGCTGCTCAGGTGTTGACTGTGTTAGCTGCTCAGGTGTTGACTGTGTTAGCTGCTCAGGTGTTGACTGTGTTAGCTGCTCAGGTGTTGACTGTGTTAGCTGCTCAGGTGTTGACTGTGTTAGCTGCTCAGGTGTTGACTGTGTTAGCTGCTCAGGTGTTGACTGTGTTAGCTGCTCAGGTGTTGACTGTGTTAGCTGCTCAGGTGTTGACTGTGTTAGCTGCTCAGATCTGACTGTGTTAGCTGCTCAGGTGTTGATTGTGTTAGCTGCTCAGGTGTTGACTGTGTTAGCTGCTCAGGTGTTCACTGTGTTAGTTGCTCAGGTGTTCACTGTGTTAGCTGCTCAGGTGTTGACTGTGTTAGCTGCTCAGGTGTTGACTGTGTTAGCTGCTCAGGTGTTGACTGTGTTAGCTGCTCAGGTGTTGACTGTGTTAGCTGCTCAGGTGTTGACTGTGTTAGCTGCTCAGGTGTTGACTGTGTTAGCTGCTCAGGTGTTGACTGTGTTAGCTGCTCAGGTGTTGACTGTGTTAGCTGCTCAGGTGTTGACTGTGTTAGCTGCTCAGGTGTTGACTGTGTTAGCTGCTCAGGTGTTGACTGTGTTAGCTGCTCAGGTGTTGAATGTGTTAGCTGCTCAGGTGTTGACTGTGTTAGCTGCTCAGGTGTTGACTGTGTTAGCTGCTCAGGTGTTGACTGTGTTAGCTGCTCAGGTGTTGACTGTGTTAGCTGCTCAGGTGTTGACTGTGTTAGCTGCTCAGGTGTTGACTGTGTTAGCTGCTCAGGTGTTGACTGTGTTAGCTGCTCAGGTGTTGACTGTGTTAGCTGCTCAGGTGTTGACTGTGTTAGCTGCTCAGGTGTTGACTGTGTTAGCTGCTCAGGTGTTGACTGTGTTAGCTGCTCAGGTGTTGACTGTGTTAGCTGCTCAGGTGTTGACTGTGTTAGCTGCTCAGGTGTTGACTGTGTTAGCTGCTCAGGTGTTGACTGTGTTAGCTGCTCAGGTGTTGACTGTGTTAGCTGCTCAGGTGTTGACTGTGTTACCTGCTCAGGTGTTGACTGTGTTAGCTGCTCAGGTGTTGACTGTGTTAGCTGCTCAGGTGTTGACTGTGTTAGCTGCTCAGGTGTTGACTGTGTTAGCTGCTCAGGTGTTGACTGTGTTACCTGCTCAGGTGTTGACTGTGTTACCTGCTCAGGTGTTGACTGTGTTAGCTGCTCAGGTGTTGACTGTGTTAGCTGCTCAGGTGTTGACTGTGTTAGCTGCTCAGGTGTTGACTGTGTTAGCTGCTCAGGTGTTGACTGTGTTACCTGCTCAGGTGTTGACTGTGTTAGCTGCTCAGGTGTTGACTGTGTTACCTGCTCAGGTGTTGACTGTGTTAGCTGCTCAGGTGTTGACTGTGTTAGCTGCTCAGGTGTTGACTGTGTTACCTGCTCAGGTGTTGACTGTGTTAGCTGCTCAGGTGTTGACTGTGTTACCTGCTCAGGTGTTGACTGTGTTATCTGCTCAGGTGTTGACTGTGTTAGCTGCTCAGCTGTTGACTGTGTTAGCTGCTCAGGTGTTGACTGTGTTAGCTGCTCAGGTGTTGACTGTGTTAGCTGCTCAGGTGTTGACTGTGTTAGCTGCTAAGGTGTTGACTGTGTTAGCTGCTCATCTGTTGACTGTGTTACCTGCTCAGGTGTTGACTGTGTTAGCTGCTCAGGTGTTGACTGTGTTAGCTGCTCAGGTGTTGACTGTGTTACCTGCTCAGGTGTTGACTGTGTTACCTGCTCAGGTGTTGACTGTGTTACCTGCTCAGGTGTTGACTGTGTTAGCTGCTCAGGTGTTGACTGTGTTAGCTGCTCAGGTGTTGACTGTGTTAGCTGCTCAGGTGTTGACTGTGTTAGCTGCTCAGGTGTTGACTGTGTTAGCTGCTCAGGTGTTGACTGTGTTAGCTGCTCAGGTGTTGACTGTGTTAGCTGCTCAGGTGTTGACTGTTAACTGATCAGGTGTTGACTGTGTTAGCTGCTCAGGTGTTGACTGTGTTAGCTGCTCAGGTGTTGACTGTGTTAGCTGCTCAGGTGTTGACTGTGTTAGCTGCTCAGGTGTTGACTGTGTTACCTGCTCAGGTGTTGACTGTGTTAGCTGCTCAGGTGTTGACTGTGTTAGCTGCTCAGGTGTTGACTGTGTTAGCTGCTCAGGTGTTGACTGTGTTACCTGCTCAGGTGTTGACTGTGTTAGCTGCTCAGGTGTTGACTGTGTTAGCTGCTCAGGTGTTGACTGTGTTACCTGCTCAGGTGTTGACTGTGTTAGCTGCTCAGGTGTTGACTGTGTTAGCTGCTCAGGTGTTGACTGTGTTAGCTGCTCAGGTGTTGACTGTGTTAGCTGCTCAGGTGTTGACTGTGTTAGCTGCTCAGGTGTTGACTGTGTTAGCTGCTCAGGTGTTGACTGTGTTAGCTGCTCAGGTGTTGACTGTGTTAGCTGCTCAGGTGTTGACTGTGTTAGCTGCTCAGGTGTTGACTGTGTTAGCTGCTCAGGTGTTGACTGTGTTAGCTGCTCAGGTGTTGACTGTGTTAGCTGCTCAGGTGTTGACTGTGTTAGCTGCTCAGGTGTTGACTGTGTTAGCTGCTCAGGTGTTGACTGTGTTAGCTGCTCAGGTGTTGACTGTGTTAGCTGCTCAGGTGTTGACTGTGTTAGCTGCTCAGGTGTTGACTGTGTTACCTGCTCAGGTGTTGACTGTTAGCTGCTCAGCTGTTGACTGTGTTAGCTGCTCAGTTGTTGACTGTGTTAGCTGCTCATGTGTTGACTGTGTTAGCTGCTCAGGTGTTGACTGTGTTAGCTGCTCAGCTGTTGACTGTGTTAGCTGCTCAGGTGCTGACTGTGTTAGTTGCTCAGCTGTTGACACCTGCTCAGTGTTGACTGTGTTATCTGCTCAGGTGTTGACTGTGTTAGCTGCTCAGGTGTTGACTGTGTTAGCTGCTCAGGTGTTGACTGTGTTACCTGCTCAGGTGTTGACTGTGTTACCTGCTCAGGTGTTGACTGTGTTACCTGCTCAGGTGTTGACTGTGTTAGCTGCTCAGGTGTTGACTGTGTTAGCTGCTCAGGTGTTGACTGTGTTAGCTGCTCAGGTGTTGACTGTGTTAGCTGCTCAGGTGTTGACTGTGTTACCTGCTCAGGTGTTGACTGTTAGCTGCTCAGGTGTTGACTGTGTTAGCTGCTCAGGTGTTGACTGTGTTAGCTGCTCAGGTGTTGACTGTGTTAGCTGCTCAGGTGTTGACTGTGTTCGCTGCTCAGGTGCTGACTGTGTTAGCTGCTCAGGTGTTGACTGTGTTAGCTGCTCACGTGTTGACTGTGTTAGCTGCTCAGGTGTTGACTGTGTTAGCTGCTCAGGTGTTGACTGTGTTACCTGCTCAGGTGTTGACTGTGTTAGCTGCTCAGGTGTTGACTGTGTTAGCTGCTCAGGTGTTGACTGTGTTAGCTGCTCAGGTGTTGACTGTGTTACCTGCTCAGGTGTTGACTGTGTTAGCTGCTCAGGTGTTGACTGTGTTAGCTGCTCAGGTGTTGACTGTGTTACCTGCTCAGGTGTTGACTGTGTTAGCTGCTCAGGTGTTGACTGTGTTAGCTGCTCAGGTGTTGACTGTGTTAGCTGCTCAGGTGTTGACTGTGTTAGCTGCTCAGGTGTTGACTGTGTTAGCTGCTCAGGTGTTGACTGTGTTAGCTGCTCAGGTGTTGACTGTGTTAGCTGCTCAGGTGTTGACTGTGTTAGCTGCTCAGGTGTTGACTGTGTTAGCTGCTCAGGTGTTGACTGTGTTAGCTGCTCAGGTGTTGACTGTGTTAGCTGCTCAGGTGTTGACTGTGTTACCTGCTCAGGTGTTGACTGTGTTACCTGCTCAGGTGTTGACTGTGTTACCTGCTCAGGTGTTGACTGTGTTAGCTGCTCAGGTGTTGACTGTGTTAGCTGCTCAGGTGTTGACTGTGTTAGCTGCTCAGGTGTTGACTGTGTTAGCTGCTCAGGTGTTGACTGTGTTACCTGCTCAGGTGTTGACTGTGTTAGCTGCTCAGGTGTTGACTGTGTTAGCTGCTCAGGTGTTGACTGTGTTAGCTGCTCAGGTGTTGACTGTGTTAGCTGCTCAGGTGTTGACTGTGTTACCTGCTCAGCTGTTGACTGTGTTACCTGCTCAGGTGTTGACTGTGTTAGCTGCTCAGGTGTTGACTGTGTTAGCTGCTCAGGTGTTGACTGTGTTAGCTGCTCAGGTGTTGACTGTGTTAGCTGCTCAGGTGTTGACTGTGTTACCTGCTCAGGTGTTGACTGTGTTAGCTGCTCAGGTGTTGACTGTGTTAGCTGCTCAGGTGTTGACTGTGTTAGCTGCTCAGGTGTTGACTGTGTTAGCTGCTCAGGTGTTGACTGTGTTACCTGCTCAGGTGTTGACTGTGTTAGCTGCTCAGGTGTTGACTGTGTTAGCTGCTCAGGTGTTGACTGTGTTAGCTGCTCAGGTGTTGGCTGTGTTACCTGCTCAGGTGTTGACTGTGTTACCTGCTCAGGTGTTGACTGTGTTAGCTGTTCAGCTCTTGACTGTGTTAACTGCTCAGCTGTTGACTGTGTTAGTTGCTCAGGTGTTGACTGTGTTAGCTGCTCAGGTGTTGACTGTGTTACCTGCTCAGGTGTTGACTGTGTTAGCTGCTCAGGTGTTGACTGTGTTAGCTGCTCAGGTGTTGACTGTGTTAGCTGCTCAGGTGTTGACTGTGTTAGCTGCTCAGGTGTTGACTGTGTTACCTGCTCAGGTGTTGACTGTGTTACCTGCTCAGGTGTTGACTGTGTTACCTGCTCAGGTGTTGACTGTGTTAGCTGCTCAGGTGTTGACTGTGTTAGCTGCTCAGGTGTTGACTGTGTTAGCTGCTCAGGTGTTGACTGTGTTAGCTGCTCAGGTGTTGACTGTGTTAGCTGCTCAGGTGTTGACTGTGTTAGCTGCTCAGGTGTTGACTGTGTTAGCTGCTCAGGTGTTGACTGTTAGCTGCTCAGGTGTTGACTGTGTTAGCTGCTCAGGTGTTGACTGTGTTAGCTGCTCAGGTGTTGACTGTGTTAACTGCTCAGGTGTTGACTGTGTTAGCTGCTCAGGTGTTGACTGTGTTAGCTGCTCAGGTGTTGACTGTGTTAGCTGCTCAGGTGTTGACTGTGTTACCTGCTCAGGTGTTGACTGTGTTAGTTGCTCAGGTGTTGACTGTGTTAGCTGCTCAGGTGTTGACTGTGTTACCTGCTCAGCTGTTGACTGTGTTAGCTGCTTAGGTGTTGACTGTGTTACCTGCTCAGCTGTTGACTGTGTTAGCTGCTCAGGTGTTGACTGTGTTACCTGCTCAGGTGTTGACTGTGTTACCTGTTCAGGTGTTGACTGTGTTAGCTGCTCAGGAGTTGACTGTTAGCTGCTCAGGTGTTGACTCTGTTAGCTGCTCAGTGTTGACTGTCTTACCTGCTCAGGTGTTGACTGTGTTAGCTGCTCAGGTGTTGACTGTGTTAGCTGCTCAGGTGTTGACTGTGTTACCTGCTCAGGTGTTGACTGTGTTACCTGCTCAGGTGTTGACTGTGTTACCTGCTCAGGTGTTGACTGTGTTAGCTGCTCAGGTGTTGACTGTGTTAGCTGCTCAGGTGTTGACTGTGTTAGCTGCTCAGGTGTTGACTGTGTTAGCTGCTCAGGTGTTGACTGTGTTAGCTGCTCAGGTGTTGACTGTGTTAGCTGCTCAGGTGTTGACTGTGTTAGCTGCTCAGGTGTTGACTGTGTTAGCTGCTCAGGTGTTGACTGTGTTAGCTGCTCAGGTGTTGACTGTGTTAGCTGCTCAGGTGTTGACTGTGTTAGCTGCTCAGGTGTTGACTGTGTTAGCTGCTCAGGTGTTGACTGTGTTAGCTGCTCAGCTGTTGACTGTGTTAGCTGCTCAGGTGTTGACTGTGTTAGCTGCTCAGGTGTTGACTGTGTTAGCTGCTCAGGTGTTGACTGTGTTAGCTGCTCAGGTGTTGACTGTGTTAGCTGCTCAGGTGTTGACTGTCAGGTGTTAGGTGCTCAGGTGTTGACTGTGTTAACTGCTCAGGTGTTGATGGTGTTTACCTGCTCAGATGTTGACTGTGTTAGCTGCTCAGGTGCTGACTGTCTTACCTGCTCAGCTGTTTGCTGTGTTACCTGCTCACTGTTGTTAGCTGCTCAGCTGTTGACTGTGTTAGCTGCTCACGTGTTGACTGTTACCTGCTCAGGTGTTGACTGTGTTAGCTGCTCAGGTGTTGACTGTGTTCCCTGCTCAGCTGTTGACTGTGTTAGCTGCTCAGTGTTGATTGTTAACTGCTCAGGTGTTGACTGTGTTAGCTGCTCAGTGTTGACTGTGTTAGCTGCTCAGGTGTTGACTGTGTTCCCTGCTTAGATGTTGACTGCATTAGCTGCTCAGGAGTTGACTGTTAGCTGCTCAGGTGTTGACTGTGTTAGCTGCTCAGCTGTTGACTGTGTTACCTGCTCAGGTGTTGACTGTGTTAGCTGCTCAGGTGTTGACTGTGTTAGCTGCTCAGGTGTTGACTGTGTTACCTGCTCAGGTGTTGACTGTGTTACCTGCTCAGCTGTTGACTGTGTTACCTGCTCAGGTGTTGACTGTGTTAGCTGCTCAGGTGTTGACTGTTAGCTGCTCAGGTGTTGACTGTGTTAGCTGCTCAGGTGTTGACTGTGTTAGCTGCTCAGGTGTTGACTGTTAGCTGCTCAGGTGTTGACTGTGTTAGCTGCTCAGGTGTTGACTGTGTTAGCTGCTCAGGTGTTGACTGTGTTAGCTGCTCAGGTGTTGACTGTGTTAGCTGCTCAGGTGTTGACTGTGTTAGCTGCTCAGGTGTTGACTGTGTTACCTGCTCAGGTGTTGACTGTGTTACCTGCTCAGGTGTTGACTGTGTTACCTGCTCAGCTGTTGACTGTGTTACCTGCTCAGGTGTTGACTGTGTTAGCTGCTCAGGTGTTGACTGTGTTAGCTGCTCAGCTGTTGACTGTGTTAGCTGCTCAGGTGTTGACTGTGTTACCTGCTCAGGTGTTGACTGTTAGCTGCTCAGCTGTTGACTGTGTTAGCTGCTCAGGTGTTGACTGTGTTAGCTGCTCAGGTGTTGACTGTGTTAGCTGCTCAGCTGTTGACTGTGTTACCTGCTCAGCTGTTGACTGTGTTACCTGCTCAGGTGTTGACTGTGTTACCTGCTCAGGTGTTGACTGTGTTAGCTGCTCAGGTGTTGACTGTGTTAGCTGCTCAGGTGTTGACTGTGTTAGCTGCTCAGGTGTTGACTGTCTTACCTGCTCAGGTGTTGACTGTTATCTGCTCAGCTGTTGACTGTGTTAGCTGCTCAGGTGTTGACTGTGTTAGCTGCTCAGGTGTTGACTGTGTTAGCTGCTCAGCTGTTTGCTGTGTTACCTGCTCAGCTGTTGATTTTATTAGCTGCTAAGCTGTTGGCTGTGTTAGCTGCTCAGGTGTTGACTGTTACCCACTCAGGTGTTGACTGTGTTAGCTGCTCAGGTGTTGACTGTGTTCCCTGCTCAGCTGTTGACTGTGTTAGCTGCTCAGCTGTTGATTGTTAACTGCTCAGGTGTTGACTGTGTTAGCTGCTCAGCTGTTGACTGTGTTAGCTGCTCAGGTGTTGACTGTGTTCCCTGCTTAGATGTTGACTGTGTTAGCTGCTCAGGTGTTGACTGTTAGCTGCTCAGGTGTTGACTGTGTTAGCTGCTCAGCTGTTGACTGTGTTACCTGCTCAGCTGTTGACTGTGTTAGCTGCTCAGGTGTTGACTGTGTTAGCTGCTCAGGTGTTGACTGTGTTACCTGCTCAGGTGTTGACTGTGTTACCTGCTCAGCTGTTGACTGTGTTACCTGCTCAGGTGTTTACTGTGTTACTTGCTCAGGTGTTGACTGTTAGCTGCTCAGGTGTTGACTGTGTTAGCTGCTCAGGTGTTGACTGTGTTAGCTGCTCAGGTGTTGACTGTTAGCTGCTCAGGTGTTGACTGTGTTAGCTGCTCAGGTGTTGACTGTGTTAGCTGCTCAGGTGTTGACTGTTAGCTGCTCAGGTGTTGACTGTGTTAGCTTCTCAGGTGTTGACTGTTAGCTGCTCAGGTGTTGACTGTGTTAACTGCTCAGGTGTTGACTGTGTTAGCTGCTCAGCTGTTGACTGTGTTAGCTGCTCAGCTGTTGACTGTGTTAGCTTCTCAGGTGTTGACTGTGTTAGCTGCTCAGGTGTTGACTGTGTTAGGTGCTCAGTTGTTGACTGTGTTAGGTGCTCAGGTGTTGACTGTGTCAGGTGTTAACTGCTCAGGTGTTGACTGTATCAGGTGTTAGCTGCTCAGTTGTTGACTGTGTCAGGTGTTAGCTGCTCAGGTGTTGACTGTTAGCTGCTCAAGTGTTGACTGTGTAAACTATTAGGTGCTCAAGTGTTGAGTGTGTCAGGTGTTAGCTGCTCAGGTGATGAGTGTGTCAAATGTTAGTTGCTCATGCAGCAGCAGGTGTTAGATGTTCAGGAAGCAGTAGGTGTTACATGATCAGGCAGTAGCTGGTGTTAGGTGTTCAGAAGCAGCAAGTGTTAGGTTCTGAGGTAGCAGCAGGTGTTAGGTGCTCAGGCAGCAGCAGCAGGTGTTAGGTGGTCTGGCAGCAGCAGCAGGTGTTAGGTGCTCAGGCAGCAGCAGCAGGTGTTAGGTGGTCTGGCAGCAGCAGCAGGTGTTAGGTGCTCAGGCAGCAGCAGCAGGTGTTAGATGGTGAGGCAGCAGCAGCAGGTGTTAGGTGCTCAGGCAGCAGCAGCAGGTGTTAGGTGCTCAGGCAGCAGCAGCAGGTGTTAGGTGCTCAGGCAGCAGCAGCAGGTGTTAGATGGTGAGGCAGCAGCAGCAGGTGTTAGGTGCTCAGGCAGCAGCAGCAGGTGTTAGGTGCTCAGGCAGCAGCAGGTGTTAGGTGCTCAGGCAGCAGCAAGTTTAAGTTAGTAAGTTTTAAGGTTTATGTTACATAATAAACAATAAGTAAGTCAAATGTGTGAAAAACAGTTAACATTTTGTTTGGATTTTTAACTCCAGTGGGTTAGCCACCCAGGATAACCCAAGAAAGTCAGTGTGTCATCGAGGACTGTCTGTCTTATTTACACTGGTCCTCAATGTTGTCCCCCAGGATGCCACCCACACCAGTCCACTAACACCCAGGTACCTACTTGCTAAATGAACAGGACAACAGGTGTAAGTTTCCGCCCTGCCAGGAATCGAACCTGGACTCTCAGAGTGTGAAGTGAGAACCTTGCCAGCCAGGTCACGGGAAGATAAATTAGGAATAATCTTGACCTGTGACCTTGGGATGGTAGAAACTTTAGGAGTGTTTCCTTACACTAGGTGTCCTGTTCACCTAGCAAGCAGGTTGTGTGTTAGTGGACTGGTGTGGGTCGCATCCTGGGACAAAACTGACCTAATTTGCTCGAAATGCTCTGCATAACAACCGTCTTTTTATATAGTAGTATGTCACTGATGTCAACTATGATCTGTATACCTTGTACATGTACTTGTAGTAAGTAAAGATTATTATTATTATTATTATTATTATTATTATTATTATTATTATTATTATTATTATTATTATTATGGCCCGGTCTGTGACCAGGCCTCCTGGTGGATCAGAGCCTGATCAACCAGGCTGTTACTGCTGGCTGCACGCAAACCAACGTACGAGCCACAGCCCGGCTGGTCAGGAACCGACTTTAGGTGCTTGTCCAGTGCCAGCTTGAAGACTGCCAGGGGTCTGTTGGTAATCCCCCTTATGTATGCTGGGAGGCAGTTGAACAGTCTCGGGCCCCTGACACTTATTGTATGGTCTCTTAACGTGCTAGTGACACCCCTGCTTTTCATTGGGGGGATGTTGCATCGTCTGCCAAGTCTTTTGCTTTCGTAGTGAGTGATTTTCGTGTGCAAGTTCGGTACTAGTCCCTCTAGGATTTTCCAGGTGTATATAATCATGTATCTCTCCCGCCTGCGTTCCAGGGAATACAGGTTTAGGAACCTCAAGCGCTCCCAGTAATTGAGGTGTTTTATCTCCGTTATGCGTGCCGTGAAGGTTCTCTGTACATTTTCTAGGTCAGCAATTTCACCTGCCTTGAAAGGTGCTGTTAGTGTGCAGCAATATTCCAGCCTAGATAGAACAAGTGACCTGAAGAGTGTCATCATGGGCTTGGCCTCCCTAGTTTTGAAGGTTCTCATTATCCATCCTGTCATTTTTCTAGCAGATGCGATTGATACAATGTTATGGTCCTTGAAGGTGAGATCCTCCGACATGATCACTCCCAGGTCTTTGACGTTGGTGTTTCGCTCTATTTTGTGGCCAGAATTTGTTTTGTACTCTGATGAAGATTTAATTTCCTCGTGTTTACCATATCTGAGTAATTGAAATTTCTCATCGTTGAACTTCATATTGTTTTCTGCAGCCCACTGAAAGATTTGGTTGATGTCCGCCTGGAGCCTTGCAGTGTCTGCAATGGAAGACACTGTCATGCAGATTCGGGTGTCATCTGCAAAGGAAGACACGGTGCTGTGGCTGACATCCTTGTCTATGTCGGATATGAGGATGAGGAACAAGATGGGAGCGAGTACTGTGCCTTGTGGAACAGAGCTTTTCACCGTAGCTGCCTCGGACTTTACTCTGTTGACGACTACTCTCTGTGTTCTGTTAGTGAGGAAATTATAGATCCATCGACCGACTTTTCCTGTTATTCCTTTAGCACGCATTTTGTGCGCTATTACGCCATGGTCACACTTGTCGAAGGCTTTTGCAAAGTCTGTATATATTACATCTGCATTCTTTTTGTCTTCTAGTGCATCTAGGACCTTGTCGTAGTGATCCAATAGTTGAGACAGACAGGAGCGACCTGTTCTAAACCCATGTTGCCCTGGGTTGTGTAACTGATGGGTTTCTAGATGGGTGGTGATCTTGCTTCTTAGGACCCTTTCAAAGATTTTTATGATATGGGATGTTAGTGCTATCGGTCTGTAGTTCTTTGCTGTTGCTTTACTGCCCCCTTTGTGGAGTGGGGCTATGTCTGTTGTTTTTAGTAACTGTGGGACGACCCCCGTGTCCATGCTCCCTCTCCATAGGATGGAAAAGGCTCGTGATAGGGGCTTCTTGCAGTTCTTGATGAACACGGAGTTCCATGAGTCTGGCCCTGGGGCAGAGTGCATGGGCATGTCATTTATCGCCTGTTCGAAGTCATTTGGCGTCAGGATAACATCGGATAGGCTTGTGTTAACCAAATTCTGTGGCTCTCTCATAAAAAATTCATTTTGATCTTCGACTCTCAGTCTGGTTAGCGGCTTGCTAAAAACTGAGTCATATTGGGACTTGAGTAGCTCACTCATTTCCTTGCTGTCATCTGTGTAGGACCCATCTTGTTTAAGTAGGGGCCCAATACTGGACGTTGTTCTCGACTTTGATTTGGCATAGGAGAAGAAATACTTTGGGTTTCTTTCGATTTCATTTATGGCTTTTAGTTCTTCCCGCGATTCCTGACTCCTATAAGATTCCTTTAGCTTAAGTTCGATGCTTGCTATTTCTCTGACCAGTGTCTCCCTACGCATTTCAGATATATTGACCTCTTTTAGCCGCTCTGTTATTCTTTTCCGTCGCCTGTAAAGGGAGCGCCTGTCTCTTTCTATTTTACATCTACTCCTCCTTTTTCTTAGAGGAATAAGCCTTGTGCATACATCGAGTGCCACCAAGTTAATCTGTTCTAGGCATAAGTTGGGGTCTGTGTTGCTTAGTATATCTTCCCAGCTTATATCGGTTAGGACTTGGTTTACTTGGTCCCACTTTATGTTTTTGTTATTGAAGTTGAATTTGGTGAATGCTCCCTCGTGACTAATCTCATTATGTCGGTCTGGGGCTCCACGCATACATGTCTGAACCTCAATTATGTTGTGATCTGAGTATATTGTTTTTGATATGGTGACATTTCTTATCAGATCATCATTGTTAGTGAAGATGAGGTCTAGTGTATTCTCCAGTCTAGTAGGCTCTATTATTTGCTGGTTTAAATTGAATTTTGTGCAGAGATTTAAAAGCTCGTGTGAGTGTGAGTTTTCATCAGAGCTGCCTCCTGGTGTTATTACTGCAACAATATTATTTGCTATATTCCTCCATTTTAGGTGCCTTAAGTTGAAATCCCCCAGGAGCAAGATGTTGGGTGCAGGAGCTGGAAGATTTTCCAGACAGTGGTCAATTTTTAACAGCTGTTCCTGGAATTGCTGGGATGTTGCATCCGGAGGCTTGTAGACTACCACAATGACTAGGTTTTGGTTCTCGACCTTTACTGCTAAAACTTCCACTACATCATTTGAGGCATTAAGCAGTTCTGTGCAAACAAGTGACTCTGCAATGTACAGGCCAACCCCCCCTTTTGCCTGTTCACTCTGTCACATCTGTATAGGTTGTAACCTGGGATCCATATTTCGTTGTCCAAGTGATCCTTTATGTGGGTCTCAGTGAAAGCCGCGAACATTGCCTTTGCCTCTGCAAGCAGTCCACGGATGAAAGGTATTTTGTTGTTTGTTGCTGGCTTTAGACCCTGTATATTTGCAAAGAAGAATGTCATCGGACTGGTGGTATTGTTGGTACTGGGGGGGGATTTTTTTTCCGGCATTAGTATCTGTATCTGTTGGTTTGGAGTGGAGGCCATCGACTGTGGTTCCACTCCAGGAATGACTGGATTTGGTGTACGATTTCTGCCATTTCCTGCCAGTTTTTTTTCCTTCCTGGCACTAAAAAACCTCTCCCTCTTGAGTGGCTGTGGCTACCCAGGTTTTCCCATGGCCTGGATGTTTTGTATCTTTTTGTCCCCTTTAGATGGTGTGCCTGGCAATTTAAGTTATAGCACAGTCTTTCCTGTACTGAAGAGGTACACATTTCAGGGTGAAAAAGCTTACAGGAAGGGAGTTTGCATTTTCCTGTTGTCATATGGGCACGGCATTTTCTAGGGTGGTCATAGTTGCACGTCCCGTCTGTTTTTCCAGATTTCCCATGTCTGCAGATACCAAGTGCATAGTATGTGCACAGGCTTGGTTTCCGTTTGCCTTGGGTTTCTGTGACTGTATTCCCTGTTGGTGCATGTTTCCCTGTCTTATTCCTATCCTCCCTAGCACCAACAATGGAGCTCCCACCAGTTGTTTTTGGTAATATATCCTCACTATTGCTAGTGGAGTCCTCTTGTTTGCTATTTCCTGTGGTATTTCTAGTTTGCAATATTGGTTTTATCTTATCTTTGACTACACTTGTTTCCCCACTACGGCTCCTGTCCCCTATGAGGTCATTTATATGTATTCCTTCCTGCGTATAATTCCCGATTACCTGGACAAAATCTCCAGCTTCACCATTACTGTCTCCCAGGACAGCACCTCCAGCTTCACCATTACTGTCTCCCAGGACAGCACCTCCAGCTTCACCATTACTGTCTCCCAGGACAGCACTATCAGCCCCACATTTACTGACTACCAGGACATCACCTCCAGCCTTACAGTTTCTGACTACATGGCCAGTATCAAGGGCAGTACCATTCAGCCCAGACTTTTTATGTTCCCATCTGTTGTAGAAAGCTTCCAGGTTTTCTATGAAAGCAGCTTTGATGTTATCCTCTTTTAATACCCTTGTGATTTTAGTCCACAGATTTATCTCATTTGGGCATACCCAAAAACACTTCCCTGTTTTAATACTGCTTGTAGCTAGTTCTTGGATATCTGCACAAGGGGCGTGACACCAATTTCCACAAAAATGACAATTTATCCATGTGGAAGCCCGTTTGTTTGATTGACTGCAGACTACACAGAGCTTCATAATGATTTGAATGGTTGATTTACTGTAATTCTACTAGCAACCTCTTGAATACTCTATTAATAACCTCCTTAAATGAAGCTCTAGCTATTTGTATTTCTATTTCTAACTGTACTTGTATATTGGACAGCTTACCGTGTACGTTCCTGATTTATATTTATTGTTTGTGTTTGATAAGGGCGCCTACAACCCCATCCGTTTACAGTCTGCTTTATTGTCCAACGAATCCGTTTGAAACCAGTCAAGGGTTCGGACCAGTCAAGGGTTCGGACCAGTCAAGGGTTCGGACCAGTCGAGGGTTCGGAACCAATCTGATCTGATCAGTGGGTCACTTATTTAAAACATACTGGTCGGTGATTTGGGCTAACACATGAAGGATCTACTTGAAATTATCTACCCGAGTAATATGTGATTTGATTGATACAAAAGTATAACTTGCGTGTTGAAGAACCGGTGATTGCTGGCAGCTCCTACAATGACGAACGGTCGAGCCTCAACCCTTGTTTATCAATCGCTGTATCTAGCTTTTCTAGTTTTTTTTTCGTCTCCACCACAATAAATGCTATATTATCACTATAGTTGACTGGTGGAAATTTTGGAGGAAGGACGCTTTTTCTGTAGTAATAATTGCTTCTCGTTGTGTATATTATGACCGCTGGTAACTACAGGTTATATGAGATTCATAGTATACGTCTGGTATTTCAAGAAAAAAGAAACTAATGAAAGTCACTCCACTCCACTCCACTAAGTACCATTATAATACTGGTTAGTTGCTACTACAACACTGTATTCTGCTATTCACTGGTATCACTAGATTATATGCGTGTACACTAGCAGGCCAGGAAGATTATTAAAACAGCTGACCTCTGTGGTAAGTTCCTGGTGAGTTAACCCATTTTTCAGGGCCTTTATCATCTATATTTCGGTATACACTATACACTATATATACACCGTACTAGTACGGCTTACGCACCAGGGTTTTTGACGTACTAGTACGCCTTAAATTCTACGCTGCGTACCCTAAATTCTAAATCTAGTGAGAGAAAGGTGGTAGGCCTACATATGAAAGAATGGGTCTATGTGGTCAGTGTGTGCAGTATAAAAAAAATCCTGCAGCACACAGTGCATAATGAGAAAAAAAAAACTTTGACCGTGTTTTTGGATTAAAACAGCGACTTTGCACTGTATTTTCGTATGGTATTTATTGTTGTATTCTAGTTTTCCTGGTCTCATTTTATAGAATGGAAGACATATTACAGAAATTGAGATGATTTTGACTGGTTTTACAATGAAAAGTACCTTGAAATTGAGCTCAAAGTAGCAGAAATGTTCGATTTTTACCAAAGTTCAAAAGTAAACAAATCATGCTAAGCGTCCAATACACGTCAACTGGTGAGTCTAATATTCTTTCACAAGTGCGCTGATATTATTTATACCATTTCTACACTAATGCAGTAGTCTGCATAACAGTAAATCTTCTATTTTTTGTGAGAATAAAAATTCAAAATGGAAAGCAAAAGAATGTAAGAGGGGCCTGGGGATGTGACTAATGAACAGAGGAAATGTTATTTTAGTGCCAGAAATGTCTTTCTTGTTTATTCTGGACTCTATTTGGAAATTGGCATCTTTTGAAATTTGTGTGAAATTGGCAAAATTGCTAAATTCTGACCACTGTATTGGATAGTTGAAATCGGTAAATGGGTGGTTTCTTGTACTCATTGGATAGCAAAAATGGAGTTCTAGTGAAATAGTTATGATTTTTGTGGAGTAGTACACTGGAATTGACCGAAAATAGGACTCAAAGTGGGCAAAATCGCCGATGCGTAAACATCGTCGAGACCGCTAACTTCGCGAGAGCATAATTCCGTAAGTTTTCCATCAAATTTCATACTTTTGGTGTCATTATGATCGGGAAAAGATTCTCTATCTTTTCGTAAGAATTTTTTTTTTTTTTTAAATTTGGGGGACCCTGAGAACTCTGAGAGGGCCTGTCGACCCTGAAATGGTTAATGTAATACTACATCATATTGTAAATACGGCGGACCCCCGGTTCACGATATTAATTCGTTCCTGAGAGCTCATCGTAAACCAAAATTATTGGAAAGCGAATCATTTTTCCCCATAAGAAATAATGGAAATCAAATTAATCCGTGCAAGACACCCAAAAGTATGAAAAAAAACTTTTACCACATGAAATATTAAGTTTAATGCAGTATAATAATTACAATAACAATAATAACAATAGAATAATCACAATAGAATAATTGACACTTACCTTTAATGAAGATCTGGTGATGATTGATGGGATGGGAGGAGGGGAGAGTGCCAAAGTTTTTAATGTTTAGAAGGGGAATCCCCCTCCATTAGGACTTGAGGTAGCAAGTCCTTTTCCAGGGTTACTTCCCTTCTTCCTTTAATGCCACTAGGACCAGCTTGAGAGTCACTGGACTTCTGTCGCACAACATATCTTGAATTCAACTCCTTGAATTCATGCACATATTTTTCAGCTGCTTTTTGGTTTGAACTGGCAGCCTCACCATGCCTGATCACACTATGTATGCCACTACGATTTTTAAATCTTTCAAACCAACCTTTGCTGGCCTTAAATTCACTCACATCACCACTAGTTGCAGGCATTTTTCTAATTAAATCCTCATACAACTGCCTAGCCTTTTCACAAATGATCCCTTGAGAGATGCTTGGACCCTCAACCAGCGATGGCATCGATTAACGATAAATCTGACTAGCGATACATTTTAACGCAAAAATTTTGCCTCGACTAGCGCTTAAAAACCCGACCAGCGCTATTCGTTCCGTACCATACGCGTCCACTTTGGCCTGAGCGCGCCTCACTTGTCCCTTGGGTGCCAGTGTTTACAAGCCAGCCAGCCACCGCGGTCGCTTCCAAACATACAACTGGAACATTTCATATTATCACAGCCTTTGTAGTGATTGCACCTGCAAAATAAGTCACCATGGGCCCCAAGAAAGCTTCTAGTGCCAACCCTACAGCAAAAAGGGTGAGAATTACTATGGAGATGAAGAAAGAGATCATTGATAAGTATGAAAGTGGAGTGCGTATCTCCGAGCTGGTCAGGTTGTACAATAAACCCCAATCAACCATCGCTACTATTGTGGGCAACAAAACGGCAATCAAGGAAGCTGTTCTTGCCAAAGGTGCAACTATGTTTTCGAAACTGAGATTGCAAGCGATAGAAGATGTTGAGAGACTCTTATTGGTGTGGATAAATGAGAAACAGATAGCAGGAGACAGCATCTCTCAAGCGATCATATGTGAAAAGGCTAGGAAGTTGCATGACGATTTAATTAAAAAAATGCCAGCAACTAGTGATGTGAGTGAATTTAAGGCCAGCAAAGGTTGGTTTGAGAGATTTAAGAAGCGTAGTGGCATTCATAGTGTGATAAGGCATGGTGAGGCTGCCAGTTCGGACCACAAATCGGCTGAAAAATATGTGCAGGACTTCAAGGAGTACATAGACAGTGAAGGACTGAAACCTGAACAAGTGTTTAATTGTGATGAAACAGGCCTGTTTTGGAAGAAAATGCCAAGCAGGACCTACATTACTCAGGAGGAAAAGGCACTCCCAGGACATAAGCCTATGAAAGACAGGCTTACTCTGTTGATGTGTGCCAATGCTAGTGGTGATTGCAAAGTGAAGCCTTTATTGGTGTATCACTCTGAAACTCCCAGAGTGTTCAGGAAAAACAATGTCCTCAAGGCTAATTTGTGTGTGCTGTGGAGGGCAAACAGTAAGGCATGGGTCACTAGGGACTTTTTCTATGACTGGTTACACCATGCATTTGCCCCCAATGTGAAAAATTACCTAATTGAAAAGAAATTAGACCTTAAGTGCCTCCTGGTATTAGACAATGCTCCTGGTCATCCTTCAGACTTGGCAGAGCGACTTTCTAGGGACATGAGCTTCATTAAGGTGAAGTTTTTGCCTCCTAATACCACTCCTCTCCTGCAGCCCATGGACCAGCAGGTTATTTCCAACTTCAAGAAACTGTACACAAAAGCTATGTTTGAAAGGTGCTTTGTAGTGACCTCAGAAACTCAACTGACTCTAAGAGAGTTTTGGAAAGATCATTTTACCATCCTCAATTGTGTAAACATTATAGGTAAGGCTTGGGAGGAAGTGACTAAGAGGACCTTGAACTCTGCTTGGAAAAAACTGTGGCCAGAATGTGTAGACAAAAGGGATTTTGAAGGGTTTGAGGCTAACCCTGAGAATCCTATGCCAGTTGAGGAATCCATTGTGGCATTGGGGAAGTCCTTGGGGTTGGAGGTTAGTGGGGAGGATGTGGAAGAGTTGGTGGTGGAGGACAGTGAAGAACTAACCACTGATGAGCTGCTAGATCATCTTGAACAGCAAGAGGGCAGACCTGAGGAAACTGCTTCGGAGGAGGGGAGAGAGAAATTGAAGAAGTTGCCTACTTCTAAGATAAAGGAAATGTGTGCAAAGTGGCTTGAAGTGCAAACCTTTTTTGATGAAAATCACCCTTGTACTCACCTAGTTGTACTCACCTAGTTGAGGTTGCAGGGGTCGAGTCCAAGCTCCTGGCCCCGCCTCTTCACTGGTCGCTACTAGGTCACTCTCCCTGAACCGTGAGCTTTATCATACCTCTGCTTAAAGCTATGTATGGATCCTGCCTCCACTACATCGCTTCCCAAACTATTCCACTTCCTGACTACTCTGTGGCTGAAGAAATACTTCCTAACATCCCTGTGATTCATCTGTGTCTTCAACTTCCAACTGTGTCCCCTTGTTGCTGTGTCCCATCTCTGGAACATCCTGTCTTTGTCCACCTTGTCAATTCCTCTCAGTATTTTGTATGTCGTTATCATGTCCCCCTATCTCTCCTGTCCTCCAGTGTCGTCAGGTTGATTTCCCTTAACCTCTCCTCGTAGGACATACCTCTTAGCTCTGGGACTAGTCTTGTTGCAAACCTTTGCACTTTCTCTAGTTTCTTTACATGCTTGGCTAGGTGTGGGTTCCAAACTGGTGCCGCATACTCCAATATGGGCCTAACGTACACGGTGTACAGGGTCCTGAACGATTCCTTATTAAGATGTCGGAATGCTGTTCTGAGGTTTGCTAGGCGCCCATATGCTGCAGCAGTTATTTGGTTGATGTGCGCTTCAGGAGATGTGCCTGGTGTTATACTCACCCCAAGATCTTTTTCCTTGAGTGAGGTTTGTAGTCTCTGGCCCCCTAGACTGTACTCCATCTGCGGTCTTCTTTGCCCTTCCCCAATCTTCATGACTTTGCACTTGGTGGGGTTGAACTCCAGGAGCCAATTGCTGGACCAGGTCTGCAGCCTGTCCAGATCCCTTTGTAGTTCTGCCTGGTCTTCGATCGAATGAATTCTTCTCATCAACTTCACGTCATCTGCAAACAGGGACACTTCGGAGTCTATTCCTTCCGTCATGTCGTTCACAAATACCAGAAACAGCACTGGTCCTAGGACTGACCCCTGTGGGACCCCGCTGGTCACAGGTGCCCACTCTGACACCTCGCCACGTACCATGACTCGCTGCTGTCTTCCTGACAAGTATTCCCTGATCCATTGTAGTGCCTTCCCTGTTATCCCTGCTTGGTCCTCCAGTTTTTGCACTAATCTCTTGTGTGGAACTGTGTCAAACGCCTTCTTGCAGTCCAAGAAAATGCAATCCACCCACCCCTCTCTCTCTTGTCTTACTGCTGTCACCATGTCATAGAACTCCAGTAGGTTTGTGACACAGGATTTCCCATCCCTGAAACCATGTTGGCTGCTGTTGATGAGATCATTCCTTTCTAGGTGTTCCACCACTCTTCTCCTGATAATCTTCTCCATGACTTTGCATACTATACATGTCAGTGACACTGGTCTGTAGTTTAGTGCTTCATGTCTGTCTCCTTTTTTAAAGATTGGGACTACATTTGCTGTCTTCCATGCCTCAGGCAATCTCCCTGTTTCGATAGATGTATTGAATATTGTTGTTAGGGGTACACATAGCGCCTCTGCTCCCTCTCTCAGGACCCATGGAGAGATGTTATCTGGCCCCATTGCCTTTGAGGTATCTAGCTCACTCAGAAGCCTCTTCACGTTGTGTGTACTGTGTCCAGCACTTGCTGGTGTGCCCCACCTCTCCGTCTTTCTGGAGCCCCTTCTGTCTCCTCTGTGAACACTTCTTTGAATCTCTTGTTGAGTTCCTCACATACTTCATGGTCATTTCTTGTTGTCTCTCCTCCTTCCTTCCTTAGCCTGATTACCTGGTCCTTGACTGTTGTTTTCTTCCTGATGTGGCTGTATAACAGTTTCACGTCAGATTTGGCTTTCGCTGCTATGTCGTTTTCATATTGTCGTTGGGCCTCCCTTCTTATCTGTGCATATTCGTTTCTGGCTCTACGACTGCTCTCCTTATTCTCCTGGGTCCTTTGCCTAACTGGTTTCCCTGCCAGTTCTCTGTCCCACTGAACCTCATTCAGGAAGTTCCTCATTCCTGTGTAGTCCCCTTTCCTGTAGTTTGGCTTCATTCGTCCTGGCCTTCCTGCTTCTCCCTCCACTTGTAGCTCTACTGTGTATTCGAAGCTTAAAACCACATGATCGCTGGCCCCAAGGGGTCTTTCATATGTGATGTCCTCAATATCTGCACTACTCAAGGTGAATATGAAGTCCAGTCTTGCTGGTTCATCCTCTCCTCTCTCTCTTGCAGTGTCCCTTACGTGTTGGTACATTAGGTTTTCCAGTACCACCTCCATCATCTTAGCCCTCCATGTATCTTGGCCCACATGTGGCTCTAAGTTCTCCCAATCGATCTCCTTGCTGTTAAAGTCACCCATGATCAGGAGCTTTGCCCTGCATGCATGAGCTCTTCTGGCCACTGCAGCCAGTGTGTCAACCATCGCTCTATTGCTCTCGTCGTACTCTTTCCTTGGCCTCCTGCTGTTCTGTGGTGGTTTATACATCACTTCTATTACCACCTTTGGACCTCCAGAGTGAAGCGTTCCTACTATGTAATCACTTTCTTCTCCGATGTCTCCTCTCTCCAGCTCATCAAAATTCCAGCGATTTTTGATCAGCAATGCCACTCCTCCCCCCCCCTGTTCCTTCTGTCTTTCCTCAGGATCTGGTATCCCATTGGGAAGATGGCATCTGTTATCATACCTGTAAGTTTGGTTTCTGTGATTGCTATGATGTCTGGTGATGCCTCTTTGACTCTTTTGTGCCACTCCTCCCACTTGTTTGTTATTCCATCAGCGTTTGTGTACCATACCTTCAGTTTCCTTTCCAACACTGTGGTTTGGGGAGCCTGTGGGGGTGGGAGACCTGGGAGCATACTGTGGGATTCTATGGTTGGGGGTTGGGTGGAAGCTGTGGGTATGGATTGTAATGTGTGTTGGGATGGTGTGATAGGTTGTGGGGTTCTGAGGATAGTTGTGTGTGTGCTTGCTCTTGCTGCTCTGTTCTGCTCTGACTGACCTCTGCTGGTTCCATCCTTGTCTCCTTTCCTAGCTCCTTTCGCTTTTTTGTCCTCTCCCTCAGCTGCTGTCTCTCTTTTTGTGTTCTGTCTCTGTCTAGGAACACCTTCTTGTACTCTTCCGAGCTTCTAAACCGTGGTTTTTCTTGGAGGATCCTGTTCCGCACTGTTTCTGTCCTGAGAATCAGCTTGATCGGTCGGTTTCTAACATTCAAGTACCCCCCTATTCTCTGAATATTTACAATCTCGTCCATGTCTTCTCCCCCTATTTCCGTGATGATTTTCCCAATCTCCTTTCTTTCTTCCTGCCGTCTTTCAGTGTGTGTCCTTTCCTCTCTCTCCCGAAGCCCATGGATAAACACTGATTTTGCCCTTTCCTCCTCCCATTGCCTCTCCCTCTGTGACTCTGGTTCCTGTCTGTATGTGGCCATTTTCTCCCTTGATTTTTCCAGTGGCTCTTGGTGAGTGGCAGTGGATGGTAGGTTGGTGTAGGGGAAGTGGTAGGGGATGGTGGGGTGGTGTCGGGGAGTGGTAGGGGATGGTGGGGTTGTGTCGGGGAGTGGTATGGGATGGAGTGGGTGGTGCCGGGGAGCGGTAGGGGATGGTGGGGTGGTGTAGGGGAGTGGTAGGGGATGGTGGGGTGGTGTCAGGGAGTGGTAGGGGATGGTGGGGTGGTGTCCGGGAGTGGTAGGGGATGGTGGGGTGGTGTCGGGGAGTGGTAGGGGATGCTGGGGTGGTGTCGGAGTGGTAGGGGATTGTGGGGTGGTGTCGGGGAGTGGTAGGGGATTGTGGGGTGGTGTCAGGGAGTGGTAGGGGATGGTGGGGTGGTGTCGAGGAGAGGTAGGGGATGGTGGGCGCTGGTGTCAGGGAGTGGTTGGGGATGACGGGGTGGTGTCGAGGAGAGGTAGGGGATGGTGGGCGGTGGTGTCGGGGAGTGGTAGGGGATGATAGGGTGGAGTCGGGGACTGGTAGGTGATGATGGGGTGGTGTCGAGGAGAGGTAGGGGATGGTTGGCGGTGGTGTCTGGGAGTGGTAGGGGATGATTGGGTGGTGTTGGGGACTGGTAGGGGATGGTGGGCCGTGTCGGGGAGTGGTAGGGGATGGTGGGGTGGTGTCGGGGAGTGGTAGGGGATGGTGGGGTGGTGTCGGGGAGTGGTAGGGGATGGTGGGGTGGTGTCGGGGAGTGGTAGGGGATGGTGGGGTGGTGTAGGGGAGTGGTAGGGGATGGTGGGGTGGTGTCGGGTAGTGGTAGGGGATGGTGGGGTGGTGTAGGTGAGTGGTAGGGGATGGTGGGGTGGTGTCGGGGAGTGGTAGGGGATGGTGGGGTGGTGTCGGGGAGTGGTAGGGGATGGTGGGGTGGTGTTGGGGAGTGGTAGGGGATGGTGGGGTGGTGTCGGGGAGTGGTAGGGGATGGTGGGGTGGTGTCGGGAAGTGGTAGGGGATGGTGGGGTGGTGTCAGGGAGTGGTAGGGGATGGTGGGGTGGTGTCGGGGAGTGGTAGGGGATGGTGGGGTGGTGTCAGGGAGTGGTAGGAGATTGTGGGGTGGTGTTGGGGAGTGGTATGGGATGGTGGGGTGGTGTAGGGGAGTGGTAGGGGATGGTGGGGTGGTGTCTGGGAGTGGTAGGGGATGGTGGGGTGGTGTCGGGGAGTGGTAGGGGATGGTGGGCGGTAGGGGATGGAGGAGTGGTGCCGGGGAGTGGTAGGGGATGGTGGGGTGGTGTAGGGGAGTGGTAGGGGATGGTGGGGTGGTGTTGGGGAGTGGTAGGGGATGGTGGGGTGGTGTTGGGGAGTGGTAGGGGATGGTGGGGTGGTGTTGGGGAGTGGTAGGGGATGGTGGGGTGGTGTAGGGGAGTGGTAGGGGATGGTGGGGTGGTGTCGGGGAGTGGTAGGGGATGGTGGGGGTGGTTTGGGGGGGGGCGGTAGGGGATGGTGGGGTGGTGTCGGGGAGTGGTATTGGATGGTGGGGTGGTGTTGGGGAGTGGTAGGGGATGGTGGGGTGGGGTGGTGGTTGTGGATGGTGGGGTGGTGTAGGGGAGTGGTAGGGGATGGTGGGGTGGTGTAGGGGAGTGGTAGGGGATGGTGGGGGTGGTGTCGGGGAGTGGTAGGGGATGGTGGGGTTGTGTAGGGGAGTTGTAGGAATGGATGGTAGGGTGGTGTCGGGGAGTGGTAGGGGATGGTGGGGGTGGTGTAGGGAGTGGTAGGGGATGGTGGGGTGTGTAGGGAAGTGGTAGGGGATGGTGGGTTGGTGTCGGGGAGTGGTAGGGGATGGTGGGTTGGTGTTGGGGAGTGGCAGTGGATGGTAGGTTGGTGTAGGGGAAGTGGTAGGGGATGGTGGGGGTGGTGTTGGGGAGTGGCAGGGGATTGTAGGTTAGTGTAGGGGAAGTGGTAGGGGATTGTGGGGTGGTGTTGGGGAGTGGTAGGGGATGGTGGGTTGGTGTTGGGGAGTGGTAGGGATGGTGGGTTGGTGTAGGAGGAGTGGTAGGGGATGGTGGGGGCAGTGTTGGTGAGTGGCAGTGGATGGTGGGGGTGGTGTAGGGGAGTGGTAGGGGATGGTGGGGTGGTGTAGGGGAGTGGTAGGGGGTTGTGTCAGGGAGTGGTAGGGGATGGTGGGGTGGTGTAAGGGAGTGGTAGGGGATGGTGGGGTGGTGTAGGGGAGTGGTAGGGGATGGTGGGGTGGTGTTGGGGAGTGGTAGGGGATGGTGGGGTGGTGTAGGGGAGTGGTAGGGGATGGTGGGGTGGTGTTGGGGAGTGGTAGGGGATGGTGGGTGGTGTCGGGGAGTGGTAGGGGATGGTGGGGTAGTGTTGGGGAGGGGTAGGGGATGGTGGGGTAGTGTTGGGGAGGGGTAGGGGATGGTGGGGTAGTGTTGGGGTGGGGTAGGGGATGGTGGGGTGGTGTGGGGGAGTGGTAGGGGATGGTGGGGTGGTGTCGGGGAGTGGTAGGGGATGGTGGGGTGGTGTAGGTGAGTGGTAGGGGATGGTGGGGTGGTGTAGGTGAGTGGTAGGGGATGGTGGGGTGGTGTAGGTGAGTGGTAGGGGATGGTGGGGTGGTGTAGGTGAGTGGTAGGGGATGGTGGGGTGGTGTCGGGGAGTGGTAGGGGATGGTGGGGGTGGTGTCGGGGAGTGGTAGGGGATCGTGGGGGTGATGTCGGGGAGTGGTAGTGGATGGTGGGGTTGTGTAGGGGTGTGGTATGGTATTTCCTAGAGATAGTTCCGCGGGGGCGTTGACCCCCGGAACTCTCTCCAGGTAATACCATACCACTCCCCTACACCACTCCACCATCCACTACCACTCCCCGACACCAATCCCACCATCCCCTACAACTCCCCGACACCACCCCACCATCCCCTACCACTCCCCTACACCAACCCACCATCCCCTACTGGTAGGGGATGGTGGGGTGGTGTCGGGGAGTAGTAGGGGATGGTGGGGTGGTGTCTGGGAGTTGTAGGGGATGGTGGGTTGGTGTAGGGGAGTGGTAGGGTATGGTGTGGGTGGTCCTGAGGAGTCGTAGGGGATGGTGGGGTGGTTTCGTAGAGTGGTTGGGGATGGTGGGGTGGTGTCGGGGAGTGGTAGGGGATGGTGCGGGGTGGTGTAGGGGAGTGGTAGGGGATGGTGGGTTGGTGTAGGGGAGTGGTAGGGGATGGTGGGGGTGATGTTGGGGAGTGGTAGGGGATGGTGGGGTGGTGTAGGGGAGTTGTAAGGGATGGTGGAGTGGTGTCGGGGAGTGGTAGGGGATGGTGGGGGTGTGTAGGGGAGTGGTAGGGGATGGTGGGATCACAGATGTTATGCCACGTAATCAAGTGACCTCTGCTCCTTGCAGCGGTGTTGCAACGTGTATTTTTATAAGAGACAATACATCTCTTACTTAGCAGGACAATTAAGGAAAATCCTGCTCCCACTTTATTACCATAGTAAAACTAGTACATTGTTGTCTATGATTAAGACAGCAAGAAACAAACATTTTGCTTTGCTTCATCGAGGAGGTGACAGGGATGTTAGGTACTAGGTCAGCGTTTTTTTTTGCGCTGGGGGCAGTGACGGCATGGAGCACTGTGGCGTCTGGCAGACTATCTTTGACTCTACTACGAGTAACACTGACGCCAGGATAACCAACAAAGGACACTGATCTGTGCGTTAGTGTGAACAAAGTGTCTCTAACACAAACACTTAGAGAAGTGTGATCAGCTTCTCTTGTGATACATTGTGAACAATAAAGACAAATCTTGTTGAACATAGTGTACCAGTGTGCGTTTCCTAGACAATGGAAGACGTGGACATCCAAGGACACTTCAGCTTCTATCAAGTCACCGATATCTGTCGAAGGTGTTGAGAACACCATAGCTCATGTTACAAAGAGCAAGGTATGTTACGAATTTCTTGTAGATCGGGGGATTGCGCAATTCTTGAGTCACAAGGAGTTTGTAATCAACCTATAATCGGCAGTAAGGTGTGGACTTTTGAGTCCAAACAAGTAAGTATTCGTCAGCCATCATCGAATGAAATATGCTGACATAACACCCCCTAGGGGTAATTTATACTTACAAATTGTATCTCTTGACAGCCCACTGTTGTGATGGTTTCGACAGCTTCTAGACCTCGTCTGCAGGGGCGGCTGTGTAGACGATTTGCACCATCCCCTACCACTCCCCAACACCAACCCACCATCCCCTACCACTCCCCTACACAACCCCCACCATCCCCTACCACTCCCCGACACCACCTCACCATCCCTTACAACTCCCCTACACCACCCCACCATCCCCTACCACTCCCCAACATCACCCCCACCATCCCCTACCACTCCCCTACACCAACCCACCATCCCCTGGTGGGTTGGTGTTGGGGAGTGGTAGCGGATGGTGGGGTGGTGTCTGGGAGTGGTAGTGGATAGTAGGGTGGTGTTGGGGAGTGGTAGTGGATGGTGGGATGGTGTCGGGGAGTGGTAGTGGTTTGTGGGTTGGCGTAGGTGAGTGGTAGGGGATGGTGGGGTGGTGTCTGTGAGTGGTAGTGGATGGTGGAGTGGTGTCGGGGAGTGGTAGTGGATGGTGGGGTGGTGTCGGGGAGTGATAGGGAATGGTTGGGTGGTGTCAAGGAGTGGTAGGGGATAATGGGGTGGTGTCGGGGAGTGGTAGGGGATGGTGGGGTGGTGTCTGGGAGTGGTAGGGGATTGTGCAGTGCTGTCTGGGAGTGGTAGGGGATGGTGGGGTTGTGTCTTGGAGTGGTAGGGGATGGTTGGGTGGTGTCATGGAGTGGTAGTGGATGGTGGGGTGGTGTCTTGGAGTGGTAGGGGATGGTGGGGTGGTGTAGAGGAGTGGTAGGGGATGGTGGGGTGGTGTATGGGAGAGGTATGGGATGGTGAAGTGGTGTCTGGGAGTGGTAGGGGATGGTGGGGTGGTGTCTGGGAGTGGTAGGGATGGTGGGGTGGTGTCTGGGAGTGGTAGGGGATGGTCGGGGGTGTCTGGGAGTGGTAGGGGATGGTGGGGTGGTGTCTGGGAGTGGTAGGGGATGGTGGGGTTTTGTCTGGGAGTGGTTGGGGATGGTGGTGTGGTGTAGGGGCGGGGTCGGGGATGGTGGGTTGGTGTCTGGGAGTGGTAGGAGATGGTGGGCTGTTGTAGGGGAGTGATAGGGGATGGTGGGTTGGTGTCTGGGAGTGGTAGTGGATGGTGGGTTTGTGTAGGGGAGTGGTAGGGGATGGTGGATTGGTGTAGGGGAGTGTTAGTGGATGGTGGGGTGGCGTAGGTGAGTGGTAGGGGATGGTGCGGTGGTGTCTGGGAGTGGTAGTGCTTGGTGGGGTGGTGTCGGGGAGTGGTAGGGGATGGTGGGGTGGTGTAGGTGAGTGGTAGGGGATGGTGGGGTGGTGTAGGTGAGTGGTAGGGGATGGTGGGGTGGTGTAGGTGAGTGGTAGGGGATGGTGGGGTGGTGTCTGGGAGTGGTAGTGGATGGTGGGGTGGTGTCGGGGAGTGGTAGGGGATGGTGGGTTGGTGTCTGGGAGTGGTAGGGTATGGTGGGTTGGTGTAGGGGAGTGGTAATGGATGGTGGGTTGGTGTAGGGGAGTGGTAGGGGATGGTGGGTTGGTGTCTGGGAGTGGTAGTGGATGGTGGGGTGGTGTCGGGGAGTGGTAGTGGATGGTGGGGTGGCGTAGGTGAGTGGTAGGGGATGGTGGGGTGGTGTCGGGGAGTGTTAGTGGATGGTGGGGTGGCGTAGGTGAGTGGTAGGGGATGGTGGGGTGGTGTCTGGGAGTGGTAGGGGATGGTGGGTTGGTGTCTGGGAGTGGTAGGGGATGGTGGGTTGGTGTAGGGGAGTGGTAGGGGATGGTGGGGTGGTGTAGGTGAGTGGTAGGGGATGGTGGGGTGGTGTAGATGAGTGGTAGGGGATGGTGGGGTGGTGTCTGGGAGTGGTGGCGGATGGTGGGGTGGCGTAGGTGAGTGGTAGGGGATGGTGGGGTGGTGTCTGGGAGTGGTAGTGGATGGTGGAGTGGTGTCGGGGAGTGGTAGTGGATGGTGGGGTGGTGTCGGGGAGTGGTAGTGGATGGTGGGGTGGCGTAGGTGAGTGGTAGGGGATGGTGGGGTGGTGTAGGGGAGTGGTAGGGGATGGTAGGTTGGTGTTTAGGAGTGGTAGGGGATGGTGGGGTGGTGTAGGTGAGTGGTAGGGGATGGTGGGGTGGTGTAGGTGAGTGGTAGGGGATGGTGGGGTGGTGTCTGGGAGTGGTAGGGGATGGTGGGGTGGTGTCTGGGAGTGGTAGTGGATGGTAGGGTGGTGTCGGGGAGTGGTAGTGGATGGTGGGGTGGTGTCGGGGAGTGGTAGTGGATGGTTGGGTGCTGTCTGGGAGGGGTAGGGATGGTGGGGTGGTGTCTGGGAGTGGTAGGGGATGGTGGGGTGGTGTCTGGGAGTGGTAGGGGATGGTGGGGTGGTGTCTGGGAGTGGTAGGGGATGGTGGGGTGGTGTCTGGGAGTGGTAGGGGATGGTGGGGTGGTGTCTGGGAGTGGTAGTGTCAGCATATTTCATTCACTGATGGCTGACAAATTACATACTTGTTTGGACTCAAAAGTCCGCACCTCACTGCCGACTATAGGTTGATTACAAACTCCTTGCCACTCAAGAACTGCGCAGTCCCCCGTACTACAAGAAATTCGTAACCTACCTTGCTCTTGTAACGTAAGCTATGGTGTTCTTCACACCTTTGACAGATATCGGTGACTTGATGGAAGCTGAAGTGTCCTTGGATGTCCATGTCTTCCATAGTCAAAGAAACGCAAACTGGTACACTATATTCCACAAGATTTGTCTTTATTGTTCACAATCTTATCACAAGAGAAGCTGATCACACTTCTCTAAAGTGTTTATTGTATTTTGTGAGACACTTTGTCCACACTAACGCACAGATCAGTGTTCTTTGTTGGTTATCCTGGCATCAGTGTCACTCTCAGTAGAGTCAAAAGTAATCTGAAGACGCCACAGCACCCAATGCCGTTACTGCCCCTTGCACAAAAAAAAAAACTGACCTAGTACTTTTGCTTCCTTGCCACTTCCTCGATGAAGCAAAGCAAAATGTTTGATTCTTGCTGTCTTAAGCATAGACAACAATGTCCACTATCTTTACTATGGTAATAAAGTGGGAGCAGGATTTTCCTTAATTGTCCTGCTAAAGTAAGAGATATACTGTCTCTTATTAAAATACACTCTGCAACACTCTGCAAGGAGCATCGGTCAAAGCGACCACGTCGCATACTCGTACGGCATCTGTGATCAATTACTCACTGTAGCAGTAAACAAGACGCTCGCCCCTTCTGAGAGGGCTTGGCCCCTCAGGGCTGAAAGGGGCTGAAGGGGCTGAAGGGGGCTGATACCCCCTCCTGGAGAAAATTTCTCCACAGTAGGGGATGGTGGGGGTGGTGTAGGGGAGTGGTAGGGGATGGTGGGTTGGTGTTGGGGAGTGGTAGGGGATGGTGGGGTGGTGTCGGGGAGTGATAGGGGATGGTGGGGTGGGGTAGGGGAGTTGTAAGGGATGGTGGGGTGGTGTCAGGGAGTGGTAGGGGATGGAGAGGTGGTGTAGGGGAGTGGCAGGGGATGGTGTAGGTGGTGCCGGGGAGTGGTAGGGGATGGTGGGGTGGTGTTGGGGAGTGGTAGGGGATGGTGGGTTGATATAGGGGAGTGGCAAGGGATGGTGGGGGTGGTGCCAGGGAGTGGTAGGGGATGGTGGGGTGGTGTCGGGGAGTGGTAGGGGATGGTGGGTTGATGTAGGTGAGTTGTAGGGCGTGGTGGGGGTGGTCCCTAGGAGTCGTACGGGATGGTGGGGTGGTTTCGTGGAGTGGTTGGGGATGGTGGGGTGGTGTCGGGGAGTGGTAGGAGATTATGGTGGGTGGTGTAGGGGAGTGGTAGGGGATGGTTGGTTGTGTAGGGGAGTGGTAGGGGATGGTGGGGGTGGTGTTGGGGAGTGGTAGGGGATGGTGGGGTGGTGTAGGGGAGTGGTAGGGGATGGTGGGGTTGTGTCAGGGAGTGGTAGGGGATTATGGGGGTGGTGTAGGGGAGTGGTAGGGGATGGTGGGGATGGTTGGGGTGGTGTTGGGGAGTGGTAGGGGATGGTGGGGTGGTGTCGGGGAGTGGTAGGGGATGGTGGGGTGGTGTTGGGGAGTGGTAGGGGATGGTGGGGTGGTGTAGGGGAGTGGTAGGGGGTTGTGTCGGGGAGTGGTAGGGGATGGTGGGGTGGTGTAAAGGATGGGGTGGTGTAGGGGAGTGGTAGGGGATGGTTGGGTGGTGTAGGGGAGTGGTAGGGGATGGTGAGGTGGTGTTGGGGAGTGGTAGGGGATAGTGGGGTGGTGTAGGAGAGTGGTAGGGGGTTGTGTCGGGGAGTGGTAGGGGATGGTGGGGTGGTGTAGGGGATGGGGTGGTGTAGGAGATGGGGTGGTGTAGGGGAGTGGTAGGGGATGGTTGGGTGGTGTAGGTGAGTGGTAGGGGATGGTGGGGTGGTGTATGGGAGAGGTATGGGATGGTGAAGTGGTGTAGGGGAGTGGTAGGGTATTGTGGGGTGGTGTCAAGGAGTGTTAGGGGATGGTGGGGTTGTGTCTTGGAGTGGTAGGGGATGGTGGGGTGGTGTCAGGGATGGGGTGGTGTAGGGGAGTGGTAGGGGATGGTTGGGTGGTGTAGGTGAGTGGTAGGGGATGGTGGGATGGTGTAAGGGAGTGGTAGGGGATGGTGGTGTGGTGAAGGGGAGTGGTAGGGGATGGTTGGTTGGTGTAGGGGAGTGGTAGGGGATGGTGGGTTGGTGTAGGGGGAGTGGTAGGGGATGGTGGGGTGGTGTCCAGGAAGGTAGGGGATTGTGGGTTGGTGTAGGGGAGTGGTAGGGGATTGTGGGGTGGTTTCGGGGAGTGGTAGGGGATGGTGGGTTGGTGTAGGGGAGTGGTAGGGGATGGTGGGTTGGTGTAGGGGAGTGGTAGGGGATGGTGGGTTGGTGTTTAGGAGTGGTAGGGGATGGTTGGTTGGTGTAGGTGTGTGGTAGGGGATGGTGGGTTGGTGTAGGGGAGTGGTAGGGGATGGTGGGGTGGTGTTGGGGAGTGGTAGGGGATGGTGGGTTGGTGTAGGGGAGTGGTAGGGGATGGTGGGGTGGTGTCCATGAGTGGTAGGGGATGGTGGGTTGGTGTATGGGAGTGGTAGCGTATGGTGCGGGTGGTGTCTGGGAGTGGTAGAGGATGGTGGGTTGGTGTAGGGGAGTGGTACCCGATGGTGGGGTGGTGTCGGGGAGTTGTAGGTGATGGTGGAGTGGTGTCGTGGAGTGGTAGGGGAAGGTGGGGTGGTGTAGTGGAGTCGTAGGGGATGGTGGGTTGGTGTAGGGGAGTGGTAGGGGATGGTGGGTTGGTGTAGGGGAGTGGTAGGGGATGGTGGAGTGGTGTCCGGAAGTGGTAGGGGAGTGGTATGGTATTTTCTGGAGATAGTTCCGCAGGGGCGTTGACCCCCGGAACTCTCTCCAGGCAATACCCTACCACTCCCCTACACCACCTGACCATCCACTACCACTCCCTGACACAAATCCCACCATCCCCTACAACTCCCCGACACCACCCCACCATCCCCTACTGGTATGGGATGGTGGGGTGGTGTCGGGGAGTAGTAGGGGATGGTGGAGTGGTGTTGGGGAGTTGTAGGGGATGGTGGGTTGGTGTAGGGGAGTGGTAGGGTATGGTGTGGGTGGTCCCGGGGAGTCGTAGGGGTTGGTGGGGTGGTTTTGGGGAGTGGTAGTGGATGGTTGGGTAGTGTCGGGGAGTGATAGGAGATGGTGGGGGGTGGTGTATAGAGGAGTGGTAGGGGATGGTGGGTTGGTGTAGGGGAGTGGTACGGGATGGTGGGGGTGATGTTGGGGAGTGGTAGGGGATGGAGGGGTGGTGTAAGAGAGTGGTAGGGGATGGTGGGGTGGTATCGGGGAGTGGTAGGTGTTGAGAAATGGCATTACAAGCTATGTTTAAACATTGAAAACTTAACTTAAAGACAACTCATCGCCTGCACAGCCGCCCCTGCAGACGAGGTCTAGAAGCTGTCGAAACCATCTTTCAACGGGCTGTAAAGATTTATAATTTGTAAGATTATAAATTACCCCTAGGGGGTGTTATGTCAGCATATTTCATTCACTGATGGCTGACAAATTACATACTTGTTTGGACTCAAAAGTCCGCACCTCACTGCCGACTATAGGTTGATTACAAACTCCTTGCCACTCAAGAACTGCGCAGTCCCCCGTACTACAAGAAATTCGTAACCTACCTTGCTCTTGTAACGTGAGCTATGGTGTTCTTCACACCTTCGACAGATATCGGTGACTTGATAGAAGCTGAAGTGTCCTTGGATGTCCACGTCTTCCATAGTCAAAGAAACGCACACTGGTACACTATGTTCCACAAGATTTGTCTTTATTGTTCACAATCTTATCACAAGAGAAGCGGATCACACTTCTCTTAAGTGTTTATTGTGTTTTGTGAGACACTTTGTCCACACTGGAGGTGGTGTCGGGGAGTGGTAGGGGATGGCGGGAGGTGGTGTCGGGGAGTGGTAGGGGATGGCGGGAGGTGGTGTCGGGGAGTGGTAGGGGATGGTGGAAGGTGGTGCAGGGGAGTGGTAGGGGATGGCGGGAGGTGGTGTCGGGGAGTGGTAGGGGATGGTGTCGTGGAGTGGCAGGGAATGGTGGCAGGTCGTGTTGGGGAGTGGTAGGGGATGGCGGGAGGTGGTGTCGGGGAGTGGTAGGGGATGGTGGGAGGTGGTGTCGGGGAGTGGTAGGGGATGGCGGGAGGTGGTGTCGGGGAGTGGTAGGGGATGGCGGGAGGTGGTGTCGGGGAGTGGTAGGGGGGATGGTAGGGGATGGGGGAGTGGTCGGGGGGATGGTGGGGAGGTGGTGTCGGGGAGTGGTAGGGGATGGCGGGAGGTGGTGTCGGGGAGTGGTAGGGGATGGCGGGAGGTGGTGTCGGGGAGTGGTAGGGGATGTCGGGAGGGGAGTGGTAGGTGGGGTCGGGGATGGGGGGAGGTGGTGTCGGGGAGTGGTAGGGGATGGCGGGAGGTGGTGTCGGGGAGTGGTAGGGGATGGCGGGAGGTGGTGTCGGGGAGTGGTAGGGGATGGCGGGAGGTGGTGTCGGGGAGTGGTAGGGGAGTGGTAGGGGTTGGTGGGAGGTGGTGTCGGGGAGTGGTAGGGGATGGCGGGAGGTGGTGTCGGGGGATTGTAGGGGATGGGGGAGTGGTAGGGGAGTGGTAGGGGATGGCGGGAGGTGGTGTCGGGGTGGGAGGTGGTGTCGGGGAGTGGTAGGGGATATCGGGAGGTGGTGTCGGGGAGTGGTAGGGGATGGCGGGAGGTGGTGTCGGGGAGTGGTAGGGGATGGCGGGAGGTGGTGTCGGGGAGTGGTAGGGGATGGGGGGAGGTGGTGTCGGGGAGTGGTAGAGGATGGCGAGAGGTGGTGTCAGGGAGTGGGCGGGAGGTGGTGTCGGGGAGTGGTAGGGGATGGCGGGAGGTGGTGTCGGGGAGTGGTTGGGGATGGTGGGAGGTGGTGTCGGGGAGTGGTAGGGGATGGCGGGAGGTGGTGTCGGGGAGTGGTAGGGGATGGCAGGTGGTGTCGGGGAGTGGTAGGGGATGGCGGGAGGTGGTGTCGGGGAGTGGTAGGGGATGGCGGGAGGTGGTGTCGGGGAGTGGCATCGGGGAGTGGTAGGGGATGGCGGGAGGTGGTGTCGCGGAGTGGTCGGAGGTGGTGTCGGGGAGTGGTAGGGGATGGCGGGAGGTGGTGTCGGGGAGTGGTAGGGGATGGCGGGAGGTGGTGTCGGGGAGTGGTAGGGGATGGCAGGAGGTGGTAGGGGATGGCGGGAGGTGGTGTCGGGGAGTGGTAGGGGATGGCGGGAGGTGGTGTCGGGGAGTGGTAGGGGATGGTGGGGGGTGGTGTCGGGGAGTGGTAGGGGATGGTGGGAGGTGGTGTCGGGGAGTGGTAGGGGATGGCGGGGAGTGGTGTCGGGGAGTGGTAGGGGATGGCAGGAGGTGGTGTCGGGGAGTGGTAGGGGATGGAAGGAGGTGGTGTCGGGGAGTGGTAGGGAATGGTAAGGGGTGGTGTCGGGGAGTGGTAGGGGATGGCGGGAGGTGGTGTCAGGGAGTGGGAAAGGATGGTGGGGGAGTGGTGGTGGGGTGTCGGGGAGTGGTAGGGGATGGTGGGAGGTGGTGTCGGGGAGTGGTAGGGGATGGCGGGAGGTGGTGTCGGGGAGTGGTAGGGGATGGCGGGAGGTGGTGTCGGGGAGTGGTAGGGGATGGTGTCGGGGAGTGGTAGGGGATGGCGGGAGGTGGTGTCGGGGAGTGGTAGGGGATGGCGGGAGGTGGTGTCGGGGAGTGGTAGGGGATGGTGGTGGTGGTGGTGATGGTGGTAGGGGATGGCGGGAGGTGGTGTCGGGGAGTGGTAGGGGATGGGGGGAGGTGGTGTCGGGGAGTGGTAGGGGATGGCGGGAGGTGGTGTCGGGGAGTGGTAGGGGACGGTGGGAGGTTGTGTCGGGGAGTGGTAGGGGATGGCGGGTGGTAGGGGATGGCGGGAGGTGGTGTCCGGGAGTGGTAGGGGGGCAAGTGGTAGGGGATGGCGGGAGGTGGTGTCGGGGAGTGGTAGGGGATGGGGGGAGGTGGTGTCGGGGAGTGGTAGGGGATGGTGGGAGGTGGTGTCGGGGAGTGGTAGGGGATGGCGGGAGGTGGTGTCGGGGAGTGGTAGGGGATGGCGGGAGGTGGTGTCGGGGAGTGGTAGGGGATGGCGGGAGGTGGTGTCGGGGAGTGGTAGGGGATGGTGGGAGGTGGTGTCGGGGAGTGGTAGGGGATGGCGGGAGGTGGTGTCGGGGAGTGGTAGGGGATGGCGGGAGGTGGTGTCGGGGAGTGGTAAGGGATGGCAGGGGGTGGTGTCAAGGAGTGGTAGGGGATGGTGGGAGGTGGTGTCGGGGAGTGGTAGGGGATGGCGGGAGGTGGTGTCGGGGAGTGGTAGGGGATGGTGGGAGGTGGTGTCGGGGAGTGGTAGGGGATGGCAGGAGGTGGTGTCGGGGAGTGGTAGTGTCGGGGAGTGGGGATGGGGGAGGTGGTGGGAGTGGTAGGGGGCGGGGAGGTGGTGTCGGGGAGTGGTAGGGGATGGCGGGAGGTGGTGTGAGTGTCGGGAGGTGGTGTCGGGGAGTGGTAGTATGGGGGAGGTGTGTCGGGGAGGGAGGGGTGGTGTCGGGGAGTGGGGATGGCGGGGAGGGAGGTGGTGTCGGGGAGTGGTAGGGGATGGCGGGAGGTGGTGTCGGGGAGTGGTAGGGGATGGGTCGGGGATAGTGGGAGGTGGTGTCGGGGAGTGGTAGGGGATGGCGGGAGGTGGTGTCGGGGAGTGGTAGGGGATGGCGGGAGGTGGTGGGGATGGGGGAGGTGGTAGTGGGATGGTGGGAGGTGGTGTCGTGGAGTGGTAGGGGATGGTGGGAGGTGGTGTCGGGGAGTGGTAGGGGATGGCGGGAGGTGGTGTTGGGGAGTGGTAGGGGATGGAAGGAGGTGTTGTCAGAAATTGGTAGGGGATGGCGGGAGGTGGTGTCGGGGAGTGGTAGGGGATGGCGGGAGGTGGTGTCGGGGAGTGGTAGGGGATGGCGGGAGGTGGTGTCGGGGAGTGGTAGGGGATGGGAGGTGGTGTTGGGGAGTGGTAGGGGATGGCGGGAGGTGGTGTCGGGGAGTGGTAGGGGATGGCGGGAGGTGGTGTCGGGGAGTGGTAGGGGATGGCGGGAGGTGGTGTCAGGGAGTGGTAGGGGATGGTGGGAGGTGGTGTTGGGGAGTGGTAGGGGATGGTGTCGGGGAGTGGTAGGGGATGGCGGGAGGTGGTGTCGGGGAGTGGTAGGGGATAGTGCAGGGGAGTGGTAGGGGATGGCGGGAGGTGGTGTCGGGGAGTGGTAGGGGATGGCGGGAGGTGGTGTCGGGGAGTGGTAGGGGATGGAGGGAGGTGGTGTCGGGGAGTGGTAGGGGATGGTGTCAGGGAGTGGTAGGGGATGGCGGGAGGTGGTGTCGGGGAGTGGTAGGAGATGGCGGGAGGTGGTGTCGGGGAGTGGTAGGGGATGGCGGGAGGTGGTGTCGGGGAGTGGTAGGGGATGGCGGGAGGTGGTGTCGGGGAGTGGTAGGGGATGGCGGGAGGTGGTGTCGGGGAGTGGTAGGGGATGGCGGGAGGTGGTGTCGGGGAGTGGTAGGGGATGGCGGGAGGTGGTGTCGGGGAGTGGTAGGGGATGGTGGGAGGTGGTGTCGGGGAGTGGTAGGGGATGGCGGGAGGTGGTAGGGGATGGCGAGAGGTGGTGTCGGGGAGTGGTAGGGGATGGCGGGAGGTGGTGTCGGGGAGTGGTAGGGGATGGCGGGAGGTGGTGTCGGGGAGTGGTAGGGGATAGCAGGGGTGGTGGTAGGGGAGGGGGGATGGGGAGGTGGTGTCGGGGAGTGGTAGGGGGGAGGTGGTGGTAGGGGATGGCGGGAGGTGGAATTGGGGAGTGGTAGGGGGTGGTGTCGGGGAGTGGTAGGGGATGGCGGGAGGTGGTGTCGGGGAGTGGTAAAGGGTGGTCTCGGGGAGTGGTAGGGGGGATAGGGGATGGCGGGAGGTGGTGTCGGGGGTGGTGTAGGGGAGTGGTAGGGGATGGCGGGAGGTGGTGTCGGGGAGTGGTGATGTCGGGGAGTGGAGGGGGATGGCGGGAGGTGGTGTCGGGGATGGCGGGAGGTGGTGTCGGGGAGTGGTAGGGGATGGCGGGAGGTGGTGTCGGGGAGTGGTGCAGGGGAGTGGTAGGGGATGGCGGGAGGTGGTGTCGGGGAGTGGTAGGGGATGGTGGGAGGTGGTGTCGGGGAGTGGTAGGGGATGGCGGGAGGTGGTGTCGGGGAGTGGTAGGGGATGGTGGGAGGTGGTGTCGGGGAGTGGTAGGGGATGGTGGGAGGTGGTGTCGGGGAGTGGTAGGGGATGGTGGGAGGTGGTGTCGGGGAGTGGTAGGGGATGGTGGGAGGTGGTGTCGGGGAGTGGTAGGGGATGGCGGGAGGTGGTGTCGGGGAGTGGTAGGGGATGGCGGGAGGTGGTGTCGGGGAGTGGTAGGGGATGGCGGGAGGTGGTGTCGGGGAGTGGTAGGGGATGGTGGGAGGTGGTGTCGGGGAGTGGTAGGGGATGGCGGGAGGTGGTGTCGGGGAGTGGTAGGGGATGGCGGGAGGTGGTGTCGGGGAGTGGTAGGGGATGGAACTTTTGTTCTATAGACCTGGAAAAAACTTTTTGGGTTAGTTTTAGAATCCCTAGCAACTTTAATTTCATAGTCCTGTTTAGCTTTTCTTATCCCCTTTTTAATGTCCTTCTTAATGTCAATATACTGATTCATAAGATGACCCTCACCTCTTTTGATACGCCTATAAATTCCTTTCTTATGCCCTAGTAAATATTTCAGCCTATTATTCATCCATTTTGGGTCATTTTTATTTGATCTAATTTCTTTATATGGGATAAACATTCTTTGAGCAGCATATATAGTGTTCAGAAAACTGTCATTATGATACCTCTCTTTGTTACCCCAGTCATCAGATGATAAGTGTTCTCTAAGCCAATCGTAATCTGCTAAGCGAAAATCTGGGACTGTTACTGAGTTATCCCTATTATCGTACTTCCATTCAATGCTAAATGTAATTAATTTGTGGTCGCTAGCACCGAGTTCCTCTGAAATTTCTAAATTATTAACAAGGGATTCATTCTGTATGTGTTACTTCAGACTTAATACCCATTGTCATGCAACAGTTCAAGCGATCTTGGACATACAATGCCACCCCACCCCCCTTCCCGATTCTTCTATCTACTTGGAACAATTTAAAACCTCGAATGTGACATTTCGCAGGCATGTCCCTATTTTTCATATTGAACCTTGTCTCAGTTAAGGCAAATACATCAATGTTAACTGCACTAGCAACTAGTCTCAACTCGTCCATCTTATTCCTAGCACTACGACTATTTGTGTAATATATACTTAAGGACCCTTTTTTCTCTTTACCCTTCCTGCTCCTTTCTGTTATTCCACTAAACCTATTACTGTCCTTGTCAATTAGTGCTACTGGCTTTCCAATATCCACCTCATTTTGCCTATTACTAGTTCTCCTAGTACTCATATTACTACACTGCGGCTTCACTGTTTTCCCGCCAAAACCCATACCACTAACTATTCCTAGTTTAAAGACCTAACAGCTCCCTCCACTGCGTTGGCCAGTGCTCCCACTTCACACCTAGATAAGTGAACCCCATCCCTGGCATACATGTCATTTCTGCCATAGAAGAGGTCCCAGTTGTCAATGAATGTTACTGCATTTTCCTTACAGTATTTGTCTAGCCAGCAATTGACACCAATTGCTTTGGACAACCATTCATTTCCAACTCCTCTCCTTGGCAAAATACCACATATGACAGGGTTCCCACCCTTCCTCCTAATTATCTCTATTGCTGACCTATACCTGCTAATCAGGTCCTCACTCCTACATCTGCCAACATCGTTGCCTCCATCACTGAGACAGATAATAGGATTGCTCCCATTACCTCTCATGATGTCATTCAGATGGCTAACAATATCCTTCATCCTAACCCCAGGAAAACACACTCTCTGCCTTCTACTTCTATCCTTCAAGCAGAATGCCCTATCCATGTACCTAATCTGGCTATCCCCAACAACAACAATGTTTTTACCTTCCTTGGCGACGTCCGTCGTGATGTTCCCAGTAGTCGACTCATATTCGTTAGGTAGCACTACACCTTCACTTGTGGAATATGTCAAGACGTTCTCGATGGTTTTCGCTGGGTTTCTAGGGATGTCTCACTCACGTCAGCCAATGCTTCCTTGGTGATCGTTGTGACATTCCCAGTAGAACACCCACATTCGTCAGGTAGCACCGAAAATGGGTTGGAAGTTTCCACAGTAGTCTTCTGGGTCCTCGTTGTTTCTGCCTCTCCAACAGTCTTCTTGATCCTCAGCTTGGTTCCATGTTGCCCGGCCACTGATCAAGCTCCCCTCTTAACCTGGGGACTCACAACAGAAGGATTTCTTCGAATCCTTTTGCTCTCCTCCGTTAATCGCCGAATCTCCTGCTTAGCAACCCTAAGTGGTGACCTGTACTTAACTCAGTGGTGACCTGTACTTAACTCTGTGAAGAAGTGTCTTGTGTGCTCCCGTGGACTGAACCAAGATGCCCTCCATCGAGCAACTTTACCAGCAGCTTAAGGAAGAATTGAGGGTAGCAAAGATGGAGATACGGCGATTGACCGAGGAGAACAAGAGGATTCGTAGTAGTCCTCCTGTTTCGAGTCCTCAGGTCAAGAAGGGATTGTGGTCAGTGGCTGGACAGCAGGGGACGAAGTTGACGATCAAGAAGACGAATGGAAAGCCAGAAACGATGAAGAAGAAAGAGACTGCTGTAGAAACTCTTGTGGAAACCTCCAACGCATTCTCGGTGCTACCCGACGAATGTGAGTCGACTACTGGGATCGTCACGACGAACGACAACAAGGAAGGTAAGAATATTGTTGTTGTTGGGGATAGCCAGGTTAGATACATGGATAGGGCATTCTGCTTGAAGGACAGGAGTAGGAGACAGAGGGTTTGCTTTCCTGGGGCTGGGATGGCGGACATTGGTTAGCCGGCTTGACAACATCATGAACGGTAATGGGATCAATCCTATTATTTGCCTCAGTGCTGGAGGCAATGATGTAGGCAAGAGTAGAAGTGAGGATTTAGTTAGAAAGTTCAGGACAGCTATAGACATAATTAGGAAGAAGGGGGCGCCCTGTTATATGTGGCATTTTGCCAAGAAGAGGTGTTGGTAATGAATGGTTGTCCAGAGCAATTGGTATTAATTGTTGGCTGGATAAACACTGTAAGGATAATGCAGTACCATTCATTGACAACTGGGACAACTTCTATGGCCGAAATGACATGTGTGCCAGGGATGGGGTTCACTTATCCAGGGCAGGTGTTGGTTTTCTTGCTAACTCAGTTGAGGGGGTTGTTAGGACTTTAAACTAGGATTAGTTAGAGGTATGGGTTTAGAAATGATAAATAATGAGTATGGATATATTGACTTATGCTCTGATATTAAGAATCTTAATAGTAACTGTCATGGAGTAACTCTGGATAATGATAATTTCAGAAATTGTGTAAAAACAGAGATCAATAGGAAAAATGTGCAGAAGAAAAAACATATGATGGTATTTTATGCTAACAGTCGAAGTGCAAGAAATAAAATTAATGAACTACGTTTGGTATCATGTGCTGGGAACTTTGATATCATTGCATTAACTGAAACGTGGTATGATTTAAAGAGTCGGGATATGACTGCTGAGTGTAATATTCAGGGATTTAAGTTGTTCAATGTGGATAGATCTAATGGGAAGGGGGGAGGAGTTGCATTATATGTTCGAGAAAATATTAATTGTTGCATAAAAACAGGTATAAAAATAGATGGAGCAGTAACAAAATCTGTTTTGGTAGAGTTTGTAGAGGGTCAAGAAAAACTAATTCTAGGTGTAACATACCGACCTCCAGGCTTGGATCACGATAGAGGGAGACTTCTTTGGGACGAAATTGTTAGGGCTTCTAGACACAATAACTTAGTCATAGTATGGGACTTTAACTTTAGTCAAATTGACTAGAATTCTTTGACAGGTAATCTAGAGTCCAGTGACTTTATGGAAACAGTTCAGGACTGTTTTCTGAAGCAGAGCGTGACAGAGCCTACCAGGGGTGATAATTTGCTAGACCTAGTCTTGTCAAATAAGGAAACACTCGTGAATAATCTGGAGATCACTGAAGAGCTTGGCGCAAGTGATCACAAATCCATCACTTTTAGCATTAACTGGGAATGCAAGAATAATGATAATATAGTAAAAATCCCTGATTTTCGTTCTGCCGATTATAATGGACAGAAGTAAAAAAGGAGATTAGAAAGGCTAAACGTGACTATGAAATTAGAGTTGCTAGTGAATCAAAGACTAATCCAAAGGGGTTCTTTCAAGTGTATAGGACAAAAGTGAAGGAAAAAGTAGGACCTCTGTAAATTGGGAATGGACAGCTGACGGATAACGAACTGGAAATGTGTTCATTATTTAATGACTATTTTTTGTCAGTTTTTACACAGGAAGATGTAAATGAGATTCCAGTAATTAACAATTATTTAGTTCCTGATGAATTTAAATTAACTAATGTTACTGTCACGAGGGACATGGTTATTAAACAAATAGACAAACTGAAGCAAAGTAAGTCCCCGGGACCCGATGAGTTGTTTTCCAGGGTACTTAAGGAATGCAAGATGGAGCTTTGTCAGCCATTAACGAGTGTGTTTAATGCATCCATCCTTACTGGTGTTGTGCCAGAGTTGTGGAAGATGGCTAATGTTGTTCCATTTCATGCCTGTGTACAACATCGCAATTCACACAACCATTTAATTAACTCAAGACTCATCACCACAGAAGACAACACTTAATACCGAAGAATCCTGGAATCATTGCTTATCTCTATAACCAACAATTTCAACCAGAACAACGGCTTCTATAAAATAGCTGAACCACTCGCCAAGAAACTTCTTCATCGCTATCCCACATAAGAACATAGAACACTGCAGAAGGTCTACTCACAACTTGCCCAATACCCCTGCCAAGCTACCCAAGACTCTATAACCCTGCAAAGGCTTACTCAGCCCTGTAACAACTTCAGACAGTATTACCAAAGCTGGCTCCTCCTCAGGAAAATTAATGAATAGAATAAGAACAAAAACTGACAAACTTAAACACTTTATTATTTAGAAAATATAAAATATAAAACACTTAAATATGAAATATTGATCCTACATTAAAGAAAATGAATAATGAAAAATATAAATGATAACTGAATTCAACGCTAATATAAATGTATATAAAACGTGGGTGTCTGGTGTTGGTGACACTGCGTGTTGTTGAAATCGTAGCCATTGCTGATGATGGGGGGGGTCGCAGGTGTTGATGACAACCCACTGGCTCGTTCTTCACAGATTTTCTAGCTTTCAATAATCCTTCCAGATGACAGGAAAGCAGGTTTTCTCCACTGCAATGATGAGGGGTTATATCCTGCTACTTGCATACACAAACAGGTAAGTGGATCAAAATTTGGGACATCTCAGAGCGTTAGTCCGTCTCCTTCAATTCTACTCGTTGATTGGCAGGTGACTCTCTCTGTCATCCAAGCTGGAAAGATAGACAGGTTACCCACTGCTTAAGAAATCACTCTCCATGATAAGTACAATACCTAAAAGATGTGGTGATTATTACAACAGTCAACTTAGAGCAAGACTGAAAGGACTAAGTTTATTATTGGTCAAAAGTGAAGCTTTCAACCAATAAATCCACTAGAATACAAGGCAGGCATGTACTTACAGTAGTGCTGGGAGCTGTGAGTCTAGTGATTACTGTTTGGACCAGAGCCCCACACGTCACCTTTCGGGGGAAGGGAAGAAGGAGGGGAAGGGATAGCGGAAGCTAGACTGACCCTACCTTAACAAGCAGCTGGCAATCAAACTATCACTTTCGGGGTGGGGGAAAAAAAGACGGGAATAGCGGGAGCTAGACTTACCCTACCTTAACAAGTAGCCGGCAATGAAACTATTGTTACTATATACTCCATCGCTACTCCTATCTGTTGAACTTTTCCCTCACAAACCCCACCCAGTAGATCATCAGATGCAGCATTCTCCACCTGACCTCAACATTCTGAACCTGACTATAAATACTCCCATACCTTCCACCCCAGGTAGATCTGTGTGTGACTTGAAAAAGCCCACTGTGTGGGCAAAACGTTGTCAATAAAGGATCACGTTAAACTGCATGTGTTTATGTTTCCATCGCCTGAACTGTTGCATAAAAACAGGTATAAAGTCTGAAACCCATACTGAGTCTGTTTGGATAGAATTTTCAGAGGGACATGAAAAATTGATTTTAGGTGAAATATAGCATCCCCCTAACTTAGATAGGGACCAAGTGAGACTACTGTGGGAGGAAATTGTTAAGGCCACAAGGCACGAAAATGTAGTAATTCTAGGAGACTTTAACTTTAGTCATATTGATTGGAATTTCTTGACTGGGAATGTTTTCTAACGAATTTATGTCCATTCTATAATATGGAGACCAGAACTGAGCTGCATAATCTAGGTAAGGCCTTATTAATGATGTATAAAGCTGCAGTATAACCTCTGGACTTTCTGTTGCTTACACTTAAGAACATAAGAAAGGAGGAGCATTGCAGCAGGTCTGTTGGCCCATATTGGCAGGTCCTTTACAATTCATCCCACTAACAAAACATTTGCCCAACCCAATTTTCAATGCTACCCAAGAAATAAGCTCTTATATGCAAGTACCACTCAAATCCAACCCCTCTCACTCATGTATTTATCCAACCTAAATTTGAAACTACCCAAATCCTAGCCTCAATAACCTAACTAGGTAGACTGTTCCACTCATCAACTACCCTATTTCAAACCAATACTTTCCTACATCCTTTCTAAATATAAACTTATCTAATTTAAATCCATTACTGTGGGTTCTCCCTTGGAGAGATATCCTCAAGACCTGTTTGTGTGCTCTCTGTGAATCTGAACCAGGATGCCCTCTCTTGAGCAACTTTACCAGCAGTTGAAAGAAGACCTTAGGGTTGCTAAGCAAGAGATACAGCAATTAACTGATGAGAACAAGAGGATTCAAAGTAATCCTCCTGTTGTGAGTCCCCAGGTTAAGAGAGGAGCTTGGTCAGTAGCCAGGCAACATGGAACCAAGCTGAGGATCAAGAAGACTGTTGGATAGGCAGAAACAACTAGGACCCAGAAGACTACTGTGGAAACTTCCAACCCATTTTCGGTGCTACCTGACGAATGTGGGTGTTCTACTGGGAATGCCACAACGAGCACCAAGGAAGCATTGGCTGTCGTGAGTGAGACATCCCTAGAAACCCCAATGAAAACCATAGAGAACGTCTTGACGAATTCCACAAGTGAAGGTGTAGTGCTACCTAACGAATGCGAGTCGACTACTCGGAACATCACGACTGACGTCGCCAAGGAAGGTAAAAACATTGTTGTTAGGGATAGCCAGATTAAGTACATGGATAGGGCATTCTGCTTGAAGGATAGGAGTAGGAGGCAGAGAGTGTGTTTTCCTGGGGCTGGGATGAAGGATATTGTTAGCTATCTGGATGACATGAGAGGTAATGGGAGCAATCCTATTATCTGTCTCAGTGCTGGAGGCAGCACATAGGAGTGAGGACCTGATTAGCATGTATAGGTCAGCAATAGAGATAATTAGGAGGAAGGGTGGGAACCCTGTCATATGTGGTATTTTGCCAAGGAGAGGAGTTGAAAATGAATGGTTTCCCAGAGCAATTGGTGTCAATTGCTGGCTGGACAAATATAATAAGGAAAATGCAGTAACATTCATTGACAACTGGGACCTCTTCTATGGCAGAAATGACATGTATGCCAGGGATGGGGTTCACTTACCTAGGTGTGGGGTGGGAGCACTGGTCAATGCAGTGGAGGGAGCTGTTAGGTCTTTAAACTATGAATAGTTAGTGGTATGGGTTTTGGCGGGAAAACAGTGAAGTTGCAGTGTAGTAATATGAGTACTAGGAGAACTAGTAATAGGCAAAATTAAGTGGATATTGGAAAGCCATTGGCACTAATTGACAAGGACAGTAATAGGTTTAGTAGAATAACAGAAAGGAGCAGGAAGGGTAAAGAGAAAGGAGGGTCCATAAATATATATTACACAAATAGTCTTAGAGCTAGGAATAAGATGGACGAGTTGAGACTAGTTGCTAGTGCAGGTAACAGTGATGTATTTGCCTTAACTGAGACGTGGTTCAATATGAAAAATCGGGACATGCCTGCGGAATGTCACATTCAGGGTTTTAAATTGTTCCAAGTTGATAGAAGTATCGGGAAGAGGGGTGGGGTGGCATTGTATGTCCGAGATCGCTTGAACTGTTGCATAAAAATGGGTATTAAGTCTGAAGTAACACAGAGTCTGTTTGGATAAAATTTTCAGAGGGGCATGAAAAATTGATTTTAGGCATGATATACCGACCCCCCAAACTTAGATAGGGACCAAGGGAGACTACTATGGGAGGAAATTGTTAGGGCCACAAGGCATGATGATGTAGTAATTCTAGGAGACTTTAACTTTAGTCATATTTATTGGAATTTCTTGACTGGGAATTTAGAATCATATGACTTCTTAGAAGTCGTTCTATTGCTGACCTATACCTGCTAATCAGGTCCTCACTCCTACGTCTGCCAACATCGTTGCCTCCAGCACTGAGGCAGATAATAGGATTGCTCCCATTACCTTTCATGATGTCGTCCAGACGGCTAACAATATCCCCCATCCCAGCCCCAGAAAAACATACCCTCTGCCTCCTCTTCCTGTCCCTAAGACAAAATGCCCTATCCATAAATTTCACTTGACTCTCCCCAACTAAAACAATGTTCTTACCTTCACTGGTGGAGTTCATATAGACGTTTTTGATGGTCTTCGTTGGTGTTTTAAGGGATGTCGACTCACTCTCCTCTGCCAAAGATTCCTTGGTACTCATAGCGACGTTTCCAGTAGACAACACACATTCATCTGGTAACACCGAAAATGGGTTGGAAGTCTCCACAGCAATCTTCTGGATCTTCGTTGTTTCCGCCACTCCAACAGTCTTCTTGATTTTGAGCTTTGTTCCATGTTGGCCAACCACTGACCAGGTTCCTCTCTTGACCTGAGGACTCACAACAGGAGCATTAATTCGAATCCTCTTGTTTTCTTCTGTCTGTCACCGTATTTCAAGCTTAGCAATCCTAAGCTCCTCTTTTAGCTGCTGGTAGAGTTGCTCAAGAGAGGACTTCTTAGGCAGATTCATGGTATTATTTTATTATCACACCGGCCGATTCCCACCAAGGCAGGGTGGCCCGAAAAAGAAAAACTTTCACCATCATTCACTCCATCACTGTCTTGCCAGAAGGGTGCTTTACACTACAGTTTTTAAACTGCAACATTAACACCCCTCCTTCAGAGTGCAGGCACTGTACTTCCCATCTCCAGGACTCAAGTCCGGCCTGCCGGTTTCCCTGAATCCCTTCATAAATGTTACTTTGCTCACACTCCAACAGCACGTCAAGTATTAAAAACCATTTGTCTCCATTCACTCCTATCAAACACGCTCACGCATGCCTGCTGGAAGTCCAAGCCCCTCGCACACAAAACCTCCTTTACCCCCTCCCTCCAACCCTTCCTAGGCCGACCCCTACCCCGCCTTCCTTCCACTACAGACTGATACACTCTTGAAGTCATTCTGTTTCGCTCCATTCTCTCTACATGTCCGAACCACCTCAACAACCCTTCCTCAGCCCTCTGGACAACAGTTTTGGTAATCCCGCACCTCCTCCTAACTTCCAAACTACGAATTCTCTGCATTATATTCACACCACACATTGCCCTCAGACATGACATCTCCACTGCCTCCAGCCTTCTCCTCGCTGCAACATTCATCACCCACGCTTCACACCCATATAAGAGCGTTGGTAAAACTATACTCTCATACATTCCCCTCTTTGCCTCCAAGGACAAAGTTCTTTGTCTCCACAGACTCCTAAGTGCACCACTCACTCTTTTTCCCTCATCAATTCTATGATTCACCTCATCTTTCATAGACCCATCCGCTGACACGTCCACTCCCAAATATCTGAATACATTCACCTCCTCCATACTCTCTCCCTCCAATCTGATATTCAATCTTTCATCACCTAATCTTTTTGTTATCCTCATAACCTTACTCTTTCCTGTATTCACCTTTAATTTTCTTCTTTTGCACACCCTACCAAATTCATCCACCAATCTCTGCAACTTCTCTTCAGAATCTCCCAAGAGCACAGTGTCATCAGCAAAGAGCAGCTGTGACAACTCCCACTTTGTGTGTGATTCTTTATCTTTTAACTCCACGCCTCTTGCCAAGACCCTCGCATTTACTTCTCTTACAACCCCATCTATAAATATATTAAACAACCACGGTGACATCACACATCCTTGTCTAAGGCCTACTTTTACTGGGAAAAAATTTCCTTCTTTCCTACATACTCTAACTTGAGCCTCACTATCCTCGTAAAAACTCTTCACTGCTTTCAGTAACCTACCTCCTACACCATACACTTGCAACATCTGCCACATTGCCCCCCTATCCACCCTGTCATATGCCTTTTCCAAATCCATAAATGCCACAAAGACCTCTTTAGCCTTATCTAAATACTGTTCACTTATATGTTTCACTGTAAACACCTGGTCCACACACCCCCTACCTTTCCTAAAGCCTCCTTGTTCATCTGCTATCCTATTCTCCGTCTTACTCTTAATTCTTTCAATTATAACTCTACCATACACTTTACCAGGTACACTCAACAGACTTATCCCCCTATAATTTTTGCACTCTCTTTTATCCCCTTTGCCTTTATACAAAGGAACTATGCATGCTCTCTGCCAATCCCTAGGTACCTTACCCTCTTCCATACATTTATTAAATAATTGCACCAACCACTCCAAAACTATATCCCCACCTGCTTTTAACATTTCTATCTTTATCCCATCAATCCCGGCTGCCTTACCCCCTTTCATTTTGCCTACTGCCTCACGAACTTCCCCCACACTCACAACTGGCTCTTCCTCACTCCTACAAGATGTTATTCCTCCTTGCCCTATACACGAAATCACAGCTTCCCTATCTTCATCAACATTTAACAATTCCTCAAAATATTCCTTCCATCTTCCCAATACCTCTAACTCTCCATTTAATAACTCTCCTCTCCTATTTTTAACTGACAAATCCATTTGTTCTCTAGGCTTTCTTAACTTGTTAATCTCACTCCAAAACTTTTTCTTATTTTCAACAAAATTTGTTGATAACATCTCACCCACTCTCTCATTTGCTCTCTTTTTACATTGCTTCACCACTCTCTTAACTTCTCTCTTTTTCTCCATATACTCTTCCCTCCTTGCATCACTTCTACTTTGTAAAAACTTCTCATATGCTAACTTTTTCTCCCTTACTACTCTCTTTACATCATCATTCCACCAATCGCTCCTCTTCCCTCCTGCACCCACTTTCCTGTAACCACAAACTTCTGCTGAACACTCTAACACTACATTTTTAAACCTACCCCATACCTCTTCGACCCCATTGCCTATGCTCTCATTAGCCCATCTATCCTCCAATAGCTGTTTATATCTTACCCTAACTGCCTCCTCTTTTAGTTTATAAACCTTCACCTCTCTCTTCCCTGATGCTTCTATTCTCCTTGTATCCCATCTACCTTTTACTCTCAGTGTAGCTACAACTAGAAAGTGATCTGATATATCTGTGGCCCCTCTATAAACATGTACATCCTGAAGTCTACTCAACAGTCTTTTATCTACCAATACATAATCCAACAAACTACTGTCATTTCGCCCTACATCATATCGTGTATACTTATT